>NW_018128028.1:547829-550610 GCF_001952655.1 Monopterus albus | reverse complement strand
GTGTCTCTAGCTTCACGTTTCTGACTATGGAGTCTCCATAAGCTCTATAAGCTCAACTACCAGCTGCAAGCAGAGACAGACTGATGGCTGGTCTACCGGAATGAACTGCCTTTGCCGTTTTCAGGCCATTTGTCAACTCTTTGCTCCTCTGCTCTCTTCTGGATAGGGATAGGTAAGGCTGCCTCCCCCAGATGGGCAGCCCAGTTGGATGTTATTTTATAAAATTACCTGAACCTGGCTATCTGACCTCAGTAGAGTCATCTTAACAGCCCTCCCACCTCACATTGGTCTCCTGGGCCTCTTTTTCTCCTGCTCAGTACAAGTTTGGCTCATGTTCTCTTTGCCATTTCTTTCTAGTTCAAAAGAGATTAATATTTTTTTAGTTGGTGGGTGATCTTCTATCTTTCTTTAAAAAAAAAAAGCAATTTTGCTCTGCTATACAAAGCCAAAGTCATTCAAGGAGTGACTGGAAAATATCACATAGACTGCTTGTTAAAATCACTTTGCTTTTTCCAGACAATGACGGCCACAGTATATGGCAGACAACAAAGCAGAGTAGTCTGCGTAAATAAATACAAGTATTCTTGCTCTGCAGAGATGACATCCCCCTGGTTTAATTATCGCTCTTGTCAATCGAGGTGGAAGAATACAGCACCTGACAAGGCACGTCCCCATTCTCTCATCTCGCATAGGCCGTTTTCACAGCCTGAGATGCACAGACACCCTTCAGCAAACAGCCATATCAAACCTCGAGATGGAGGCATTCTGTTGCCCCAAACATCCAGGTAACTTTATAGTGTCGAGTCTCTGAATGCCTTTGACACCTCAGAAATGGGGTCTATTCAAGTTCGACAATTGTACCTGGCTTTTCTCAAGCACAGGGCATTTGCACAACAATGGCAACTGCCTCGTGTATGAATAACATCCCAGGGATGTGGTTATGCAGCTGTCTTTCCCGGTGACTCCAATTCACATTCCAGCTCTTGCGAGGTGCCTTTATTTGATGCTTAAACACCACAGGCGATGGATGGCTGCTACAGGACGCCTGAGCTCACAGAAATGAAGTCGACACTGAGTGTGGATGGATTGCACCTCCAGGTCTGTACAGTGAGAGCTCACTACATGGGCTTTATGGAGTTAGGGTGTGCATGACTATAGGCCATTCCACCAGGAAGAAATCCCATGGCTCTCATTTCAGAGGAGAAACACACACGTTATTTTCAAAGGTCATACTAAGGCGTAGCATTACAGTTAAAGCAATGATGTAATGTAACATTCACACACTCATCATCGACTGTATATGCCCTTCTCCATTCTGTGAGAATGAATTAATTTGGAGCAGCATTTATATTTGCCTTAGATTATTGTATGCTATTTCGAGATACTTATCTAGGCTCAACACATCCTCACAATTCCCAGCTGCCACACTACAACAGTGTCTGTGTTGTTCCCTCTAAAGACACTGCAACTACAACCCTGCAATAATTGTCAGAGCAAAGGTTAGGTGCTCATGGCAACACAGACTTTGGATTCAACGGTGGCAGCACTACATCAGCAAGACCAGCAGATTAATTTTAGGTCCAATAAACATTGTTGTCGGCCGTTCTTGTCCATCATGTATAGGTCTGTGAATTACATACATGCCAGAACCAGCTCATTGTTTCTGCTGCTCACTTCCAGTGAGGTGTTCTCCCAAATGTTCTTCCGCTCTATGCGACATTATGCAGGTGGAGTCACTCTAAATACCATTAATTCTCAGAATATTAAATATTCATATATAATTATTATAATCAGTAAGAATAATTCACCCCGCCAGATGCAGTGTAGTAAGTAAGTCTGACATACTGTATGTGTAGGGATGCAATTAGTGATTATTTTCATCGATGATTAATTTCTTATTTGGTTCATCAAATATGATAAAATACTGAACGAAAGACATCCACACAATTTACCAAGGCCCAAAATTACCTCTATTGTATTTACTTGTTTTATCCAAGCAACATTCCCAAATTCCCAAATATTAGCATTGCTGTGCAGAAATCACCTTAGTGTTCAGAGTGATCATTTACATATGGCAGAAGTAATAAAACCTTTGTATTAGGACATATTTGGTAGAAAAACCATTATTTTATTATTGACTCCGGTCAAAAGAAACATTCTGAGACTGTGGACACAAGTTATCTTCACTCATTAAAACTCACTTTATATTAATGCAGCA
Source organism: Monopterus albus (assembly GCF_001952655.1). Taxonomy (NCBI): domain Eukaryota; kingdom Metazoa; phylum Chordata; class Actinopteri; order Synbranchiformes; family Synbranchidae; genus Monopterus; species Monopterus albus. The sequence goes on along the minus strand of NW_018128028.1, from coordinate 548,392 downwards.
TTTGTTTTCCCTCACAGGTCCCGAGCTATTTCACTGATGCAGAGAGGAGGTCTGTCATTGATGCAGCTCAGATCGCAGGCCTAAACTGTCTACGACTGATGAATGAGACCACTGCAGGTAATACCACCATGAAGCTGTAATTCTAGTCCCTTTTGTAACCCACCTATACGGTAAGGGCCCTGAGTTCAATTAAACCACAGTAAATACAATTGATAAATCACAAATCTCCACTAAACCTCTAATTTATATGCCATTAGATCCCACAAGTACTATATATATATAATAACCACACAATTATAAAAGTTAACATTTCCTCATTTACTTAACATAAAATCAGGTTAAACTATAATCAATAACAAACTCTCTTGCAAATATATTTAACTTTTTCTCTTTTAACACACTTTCAACGTTTCAAAATAAAACACCAATAAAGTGGGCCCACACACACACACTCACTCTCACTCACTCAACACCAGCCGGCATATACAGTATACATTCTGCGAATTAACCCCCGTGGCAGGCCTGATGGCTGCTCGGGTGCGGGGCGGCCCAAAACGTAGAGG
>NW_018128028.1:537625-547787 GCF_001952655.1 Monopterus albus | reverse complement strand
CTTGTTGTACCATACAACCAGTCACACACGTAGCATTGTCCTTCATAATGTCCATCCATTCCAGGTCGGAAGAAACTAATACAGTTCTTTGAGTAAGCTGGGTTAGCTGTACTCCCGATAGTAACATTAGCTTAGCTAACTAATGTTAACAAACTAGATATGCTACAGGTCTATGCACAATAACGCCACACAACTTCCTTACAACTTCATACCGAAGAATGCCCCGTTGTGTATGGTGACGATGTTGGACATATATCTTGGTGCAGATTATCGAGTTGATAGTCTAAATACAGTCCTTATGCTTGGCACGTTTCACATCTCCATTACTTTTTTCTCTTCCCATGTTTTCTTCACCCCGTTACCTCTTTCTACCGCTTCCTTTCTTCCTTTTTCTGGGTGTCACTCCCTCCACCAATAGGTGACCAACAACAATATTTTACACACAACACAACAATTTGAACCTTCAAAATAAATGAAATACATCACTATACATCTTTTAACCCTACTGATAATATGAAATCAACTTATTCACAGTAACTATCATTCAAAAGCAAATACATTTTCCAAGGAAGTTTAACTATGATGCATAATATTTTACCCAGGTTACATTTTAAAAATTACTTATTGGTTATCAGTTAGCCAGCCAAGTGATAATGAAGAAAATTGTGGAATAATAATGTGATTAATTAAAAAAAAAAAAGCACAAAATAAATGTTGTAATCAATGTAGAAAAAAATAATTAAATAGTGTAAAATAATCTGTAGCTATTAAACTGAGTTTTTGTTAAATTTAAATATAAGACTAAATATATCTATGGGATTATTCTTTTGTAAAGTCTGTGCAAATTCCTGGAGTTTAACGTACAGTAATAGTTAACATGAAGCTAAAGCTAATTGAGATGTGTGTCATACACAGCAAGTTTAGGCTATTTAAGCCTTTTATTGCCATTTTGATTCCAAATGAATGAGTTGCACATATAATATTTTAGGGGTGCAACAGCTCACAATGCTGCTGGTTCAGGTTATATCATGGTCTTTGAGCCATGGCTAATTATAACTGTGACTGGGAAGGAGATTTTAACTCCAACCATGATGTTTTTCTATATAAGCTTGAATGAAACAATGAGGGTTTCACAGTCATAACAGCATGTTTGTGTTTCAATGCAGAAAGTCCATAAAGCTTGGAGATGTGATGTACATTGTCGTTAATGTTGGCGGAGTTGCACTTCTGCCTGTCACATGAACACAGTTGCTGTTTGTATTCAGTGCAAATGTTGGGAGGTGGGTCAACTACTGTCCATAACATCACTTCTATACATGATCATAAAGGACATGGCAGTTTGTGTTATACCAATACATCATACCCAAGTCACTCTGACAGAAGCCCCAGTTTCCCTCCCAGTCAGCTGAGGGAAAGTGTTCAGTCATTCAAATGTTCCTGTGACTTCAGAGTGACATTCTTTCCAAGTCTGTATGAATCATAAATCCAGAAAATCCATGGCAAGTAGTTCACTATGAAGAGCAGCCATTAATAAAGTTAATGTTTCAAACTTGATTTGAGAAAAATGTCCTGCCATGCCATGTGATTTTTTTTTCAGCCTCTCTGATCCTCTATTTCTACATATCCCATGATGCAATTCTACACATAATACTATCCTTCAAACTAAATGGATTCAAAAACTTGTTACCTCTTCCTGAAAACCAAGTACCTGTCACACTGCCCTTCTAATACTCATGGTTCAAGGGATTTCAGTGTTTGTTCAGTGGTGCCTTGCATTAAAAAGTCTTGGCACTCGTTACACTGTTGTAATAAAACCCAAGCATTTAACATGCACATTTATGGTCCTCCATAACCCAGAAGTCTTAATAAAAATGAAAGCTGACATTGGCATGAAGGATCCTCCACACCAGTTGTCTTTAATGTCCAAGACATTCCATTAAAAGGGGGCCACTTCCTCAGAAGCGGAGCTTTTATCCTGATTGCTTACAGGAAGGGGGGGTGGGGGGAAGAAATCAAATGACCTTCAGTGCCTCTACAACTAGCCCTTCCCTCAAAGACACGCCTGCATGCACACATGCGTATGGCTGGGATATGCAAACTGATGCAGACACGTGCGGACATAATTCCTGTAAGTTGTGTTGGGACACACATGCATTAAAAGACAGATGTACAAATATGCACCTAAGTCACTGGCTACTTAGTATTCTGCTCATGTGCAGAGAAGCCATCTCACTTTTTATATTGTAACGATTATTAGGAGATAGGGAAAAAGCCAAATCTGTATGTTCAATTAGCGGCTGTGCGATGCCAAAAAGATAATACATGGGACTGGCTAAAGCCCTTGCTTTTGAACTTCTGTAGCCGTTTTCCGTTTGAAGCCAGAGAAAAAGAAGATGGGGACAGTGATTCCCCTTTGTGGGAGCACAACTGTTGAGCTGCATTTAATAAGCTAGTCAAAAACACTCTCCTGCCGAGAGAGACTGCGCTTTTAATGACCATTCTGCTTCCAAAGTCTCAGATGTGCAGCTAGATTGCTTGCCACATAGCAGACAAGGCAGCCATCTTATTAATAGCAATGCACCACACATGCTGCAAACTAGGGAGCAGAAGCCCAGAGTGGGAGAAAGGGAAAGAAACACCCTGGCACACGGAAAGAAAGCATGTGTGTCTTACATGCTTTGACTGTCTGTGAAGGCAGGAAGACAGATGGGTACAGTGAGAAGCAGATTAGATGGAGGAAGCAGGGCAGGGACAGGGGTCTAAAAACCCAGCCCTTGTGAAAGGACGTCCAGTTCAGTCTCCACGCAGGTCAGACAGGGGAGGCTTGGTGATGGATGTACCCTGTGACTGGAGCCCTTGGCACGCCCACATGGACACGCCACCAAGGCCAGGCCAGAGGAGCAGGCAATTAAAGAAAGAGGCCAGAGGGCTAGGATGATATAGGAGAATCCAACTTATTAAAGGGGCTTCAGGAGAAGCATGGAGTATCTGAAGTAAGTTGTCACTCTGCCACCAACAGGAATAAAAGGAGTCTCTGTTAGATGGAAAGTCTGGGCTCAGTAGGCAGTGATGACAGACTATGTGCAGTAAGAATGGGAATACTGTCATTAAATACACTGAAACACTGGGGGAGCTCCAGAATAGTGTGTCATTGCTGATTTACTTTCTCTTTTTTACCTTGTTGTCCTACATCTGAGCAGCAGGTGAAGGGAAATGTTTGTGTGTGAGCGTGTGCAAGTGTGTGCATGTGTAGACATATGAATCCTATTCTATTTTATCATATACCACCATCTACTACTCCAGAATTCACACATGCCACATTCAGTGTGACACCACTACCTCGTTATCTGCAGATAGAGATTTTTTTATGAGTTTGTTAGAATAAAAAGTCAAATCAGGAGATGAGGGAGGAGCCACCAGGATACATTGTTTACAGTCTTGTTTCCTGACTTAATTTCCATTCAGAGTGCAAAGCAGGAAACTCAATATGAGCCTGAGTTGCAACAGTCTGCTAACATGGATAGGAAATCATTACACACATCCATTACTAGAGGCCACCTGAAACCAGGTGTGCTCATGTCACAGTGTATAATTCATTTGATTATAGATTTTTACTCCAATTTTCACTGCAGTGTGAATCTAGACACGTTGATTTCTGTCTTGTTTATGGCGTTGTCTTGGCAACAAGAACATCCTACCAGTTTTCACTTCAACTGTTAAGACTATAGGAGAGGAGGGGCAGAGTACAGCGGAGGTTGTGAAAGCAGGTGCAAAAAGAGAGTTCTTCACTTGGATTTCCTGTCACATCCTGCAGCCCACTCCAGTCCTAAACTTTATATAATTACAACAATCTGTGCTCCAAGAGAGACTGTGTGAAATCTGATTGCCATTGGTAAAATTCACAGCGAGAGTCCTGGCGTGATAGAAAGCTTCCTGTTTCAATTTCCTAGGATCCCTCAAGTTCTACTTGCTCTTTTTTTTTTATCCCATCAGTGGGGCATACATTTCAATTCAGGGGAAAAAACAGACCCGGTAATATCCAATTTACTGGGAGGCAGTGGAGATGGTTTCACAGTCAGTATAATAACATGCTACATGGAGCGTAGCATTATGGAGTATGAATAAAAAGGCATTTATGGTAAAAATTCAATCCAAAAGCAGTCATCATTCATCGGAGGAAATCAAGGCAATTAGTAACACTTTAATGCAAATTGTAGAGTGCAAAACACATCACAAATCCCTGGTACTGTAATGGGGCCTTAAGAAGAGCCGCTCAAGTGACCTCTTTTAAATTCGCGTTGATCTACAACTCAAAAATCCAAGAATGGAGACACCTAATGACGAGAAGCAGGCTATGCTAAGCATGATGGAAGGTAAAGATTTCTCATTTGGAATATTACCAGGACATGTGCAAAGTAGAAAACCATAGCTATATAACAACACCTCAATATCCTAGTGGCCTGACACATACACAACAAAATGGAATAAAACAGCCAGCTTTTAAACTGATGGGCAAATATACGACTGACTGTAATAACTCTGGGTTAAGGTGACCATTTGGCTCTGCAGGGTGACATTTATGGATAGAGCTCAAAGCAGCGGTTCATTCTCATAAAACAATGTACTTACTGCAAGAACTTACCTATAAGCAGTAAGGCTCCATCTTAATTGAATGATGCATTAGAGGAGCATAAGGGATGTTTATAACATGTCCAAGTTCAACACACATGGCACACTTAGTATTGAGAAATGGCCAATGTAGACAATAAATCATCATGAAATAGCATTAAGGTAGCCAGCAGATAAAAAAAACAGTGTTGCTTACAAAGAGAACTGAGTGTGTGTGTGTGTGTGTGTGTGTGTAGTTTAGCATGACTATGCCTGCCGCTAAAGAGCTCTCCCTGGTACACTAGTACACCATGTCCTTTTTTATCTTGCTTATAAAGATGCATTATACCTACAGTACATGTTTATGTCGGACATAGAGACTAGTAAACAAACAGAGTACATCACAACCCGCGTGGAGATGAATATCTGCAGTGAGCTTTCAATTTCCCAATGGGAATGAATGCCACAATCACTTAAATGCAAACACATCCGTCTTAAAGCATTCGCTGTGCTGTGCAGTACAGTAGAATACATTACTCAATAACTCGCGGCCTGCATCGGCAGTTTCTAATATCAAGCAGCCTACACACCAGCAGGCATGAACTCGACAGCTATAATCACCCACCTGACAAACCCCACCCCACCCCCCTTCCCTGCTGTGCTGTACCTTCAGAGTGGTGGGAGAGGGTGAGCAGGCTAACGCAGGAAGCTCCAATCCCAGAACCGAACACAGTGATGCGGTTGGAGTCTCCACCGAAGAAGCCGATGTTCTCGCTGATCCACCTTAAAGCCTGGATCTGGTCCAGTAGCCCGTAGTTCCCTTTAGCAGCCTGATCACCAGTACTGAGGAAGCCTGCAACACACATATTAAGAGATTAAAACTCACACAGAGAAAGGAAATCAAAGTAATCACATTGTTATACTAAACTGAAATGAGAGCTAAAAAATTAAAAGTAGGGATTCTTCAAATTTCAAATGCAGTATGTCAGCTATTTATGTTCCATGTACACCGGCAACACAACGGGTTATCACCTCCAACCTGATTATTTCAGAAGAACCATCGCGCTAAGTGACAGCAGCGGTGAAAGCACGACTTACTGGATGACACGGCTGTTGGTAAAATAAGAGTGTGTGTGTGACCACATGTCATCTGCACCTTATGGAAAATCAATGGCCAGTCTCCCCGGGTGAACCCATAATCAGATCTACTGAGCAGTCTTGCTGAAAACCTTACAAATCTATGGAAAGTCCACTGACAGGAAAAAAAAAGTCATGATAATAAGATTGACCATCACTCTGATGCAACAACATCCATATGGACTGAGTTACTTCTTCTGACATATTTTGATTCTCTCTCGCATTCTGTAGTGCCTCATACTTTCAGTCTTCACAACAGATGCTATCTGGGCATCGTTTTCGTCCGTGTCTGAGTAATCTGCTAAATGATGTCTGGGCTGGACCATGAGTTTCTCTCGGGTACATCAGAGCTCATGTTAAACACGCCACCCTCTCCCAGCTGCTCTCCAGGGCCTGATCCCTGCGAGAGTAGTAGGAGAAGATCAAAGGCAAGCAATCCCCAAAGTCCCAAAGGTGGACTCAATGTCCATCAAACCCCTGAACAGGCATGAGAGGTGTCAGCTAGGAGACACGCATGGAACCCCAGACCCCTCTCTCTTAATGGCAACATCAGCAAACACTTCACAAGCAATAAATGTGTTGATGGTGAACATTTGAAAGCCTCCAGTGATGGTCCCTCTGCATCTCGGCGTTGTTTCTAACATCTATTTCATGGTCTATGCCTCCATATAATGATGAGCTCTCTGCGTTTAAGTCCTGAGGGGGAAAGGCAATATTTCTATATCAACAATGCAGAAAAAAAAGATCAAATTTATGTTTTTTGTTTCAGGTCGGCACAGCAATGCTCACTTTAGATAAACACAGATAGGAAAAGAACTACTCCAGGCTCATTAGCTGTTTATGGAGAGTATGTACAAAAAGGATTCACATGTGCCAAAGCCTATTTTCTCTCTTTGTGTGAATCAGAGACTATAGAGGGCACAACCTCCTGCTCCACCCCCAGCAGCACACCCGCCTCACCCCGAGTGCCTGTTGGCAGCAACAAAGAGGGTGGGCAGGGTACAGGCCAGGCCTGATCATTGATAGGAGAGAGGCGGTGGCACAGGAAGCAAAGCAGGAGACAAATGGATCAACAGATGGTCTCCTTCAGACGCATCCCCGAGGATGACAGAGCAGCAGGGCACATGCAGAGAGAGAGAGAGAGAGAGAGAGAGAGAGAGAGAGAGAGAGAGAGAGAAGCAGAGGAACAGAGACAGACACAGACAGAGAGGAGAAAGGAGGACTCCATTTGAAGAGCTTTGCCTTTTCTTTTTCCTTTAGCAGCTCCTCCTTGTGTTCCATCATAACTAAAGGACAACAGCTTTTACAACCCTCTCCTGGGTGCTGTGGGGAGGAAGAGATGTGACGCTCCCAGAATAACTCTCATTTGCGAAATGGTTCACACTTCACCAAGTACATGTCAGATTGGTTAAGAAATGTCAGGAGCCTGGCATGTACAAGGGATTCTATGCAACAGTTTAGCCTAATTGAAACTATATAGTAAACATTATCTATTTGGTAGTGTAATATGAGCCACTACTAAATGACTGAAATGTAAATGATTAGAAGTGGATCCCCAGCTGCCAGAATAAAATACTTCTCAGTGCTCTAGTCTATTTTTTTTTTTTTTTGTTTAAGCACATTGATTCTTCTGCATCTCTAAATGAAACTACTCATTAAAATGTAGAGGTATAGAATCCAATATCCTAGACAACAAGTCATGCCGCAGGCATCACTTAAAAATACATCTATTATAGCTGCTGGCTATGTTTTAATTGGGAAGGTGACAGAAACTGTTTTCTTTGGAAAGCAATTAAGATAGCAAAGTAATTGTTTGCATGCATGGCTATTTCTGTTTTTACTTTTATAGCAGGGTTTGTGTTCTGGAGGTGTTTGACCCTTTTTTAATGGATTTTTTAAATGTCCATCATCTACCGCATACATCACCTCCGGACTTTTGGTCTAATTTCCTAGAAGAAGGTTCCTAACACACTCTGATTAGTTAAATAACAACACATACTTCACACAACACTTTGCCTTTGATTTGAGTTATCAATTTTTTTCCTTTGTCTCTAGAGTCTGGGTTATAGCTTTCCAGATCTATGGTTGAGCCCCAGCTTTCAGCACTGCGTGGGGTTTGGCTGAACATGAACTGTGATTTGAAGTGCACTGTCTGTTCACAGCTCACACCTACACAGGACCTTGGGATTCTGTGCTGCAGCTCGGAGCTTCTGAACTATTTGGTCAGGCTAGTTATGTGCTTGACTGTGCTTCTCAACCTGACATTCAATTGAGATTTTTAATATACTGTACACTAGGTGCCGCTTTCCAATCATTATAAACTGTAATCACATAATATCAATCTTTGTTAGCTGCCTGAATTCAAATCAATATGCAAATTCTCTTTTAAATGATCTGACTGATTAACTTTGACACAAGCAGTATACACAATTACAGTGTCCCATTCAAGTTAATTCAACAAACATAAAATAATCATTAACTAGTGAATAGTTCTAGTTGATCTGGTGCTTTGAAAAACAAAGTGCATACAAATTGTACTAATTTAATTTTCTCTGTAACATTATTAATGTTGCTTGTTGTGAGTTCTGTAACAAACTGTAGATTAAATGTGGGATGGGTTTTTGTTTCTATTCAGTCTCAATAACTGAGGTGAAGGAAACAGAACATCAAAAAAGGGAAGATGCCCTCAGGTTGAACTGCACTGGAGAAAAGGAGTCATATAACAGAACTTTTTCAGCCAGCCTGCTTAAATAATGTATGCTGAATCCAAAATGTATTTAATAAGATCTGTTGAGAAAACTGGTTATATAAGCAGCCCTGCTGACAAAGGTCAACAAATCTTAAATTGTCTCAGTGGTGGAAACAAAGATTTCCAAATATGGAACCTAACCTGTCTACACATGCCATCTGGATTAGACATTAAATTTGCATGACAGCTTCTTATTCATTCAAACACACGGTATGTGTTAATAACAATGATTCTGCGCTCTTTCTCTGCATATTAGAACTGTAATTTCTCCTGACTGATTACATGATGTGTTTTTATATCATGTCTCAAAGCTGTTCTTCCTTGACAGTGATGTGGTGCACTTTTTCTGTGTAAAGAGCTGGTATTTTCTCCTTGTGACAACACAGAGAGAGAGATTCAGTCCTGATCTCAGCTGGGGTGGCAGTGGCAGACCGTGGTCTGGTCACAGGCGGGTCAGGTCACACCTTTCACCGTGCATCATCCTTGCCAAACAAAACATTACGTATAAGTAGTCCAGTAGTCAACGATGAGGAACTTAGCTGCTTTCATCACGCTAACGCGACCAGAGGGTCGGATAATGTAAACAGAATGACAGCGTCCCCTCTCTGCAGTGTTCGAGCTTCGTGCCGGAAGCAATAGTAGAGTGGCAGATATGATATTCAGAGATCAGGGGGTCACCTCTCAAACTCTGCACCTTTCTATTTCCACACATTTTCCCACAACAGGCACAATCATTGCACCACCTGAATGTCAGCAAAAGGGAGTATATTTTTCCAAAAAGGCCAGTGCTGAGCATGACGCTTCATAATGCATTTTGGAGCTTGATCATATTTTATCATAAAGCATGCGCCACTATCTCAGTTTAAGCAGAGTGTCTCTATTTCCTCCCGAGCCACAGCAGTGATTTCCTTTAGCTTTTCCTTCTCAGCATTGATGTTTCTCTATTGATTATGATTTAAATGTCTGTTTCCCATACGTTGGACTATAACTCACAGTGCAGCGAAAAGAGGTGACGATAATGATCGCTCTGACCCCAGACATCTCTCTTTGCCTGGTCTCCCAGATAATGGAATGTGTGTAAAGTAATGGCAGAGAGTGAGAGAGGGCCAAGATAGGTGAGGGGGAGGGCAAAAGCTTGTTATTGAGCTGAAGAGTGAGCTTACACATGACCAGATGGAGGGAACAAATAGGAGGACTAGAAGAAAAGAGGAGGCGGAGGAAAAGGAGGAACGGAATAACAGCAATGACGTAACGGAGGGAACGTTTTTTTGGCTTCCTTCTAAATTCATTCTTGCTTTTACTTCGCCTTTTCCCTGTTTCTTTCTCCCTCTCATCCTTTCCCTCTATGGGGGTACTGGTTAACAAGGCTGTCTGTGTCCAAACTCTCTTTTGCTACCCCCCAGTATCCCTCTTGCCGTCCCCCCTTCTCTGAGGAAATAAAGGCTCACACAGTCGCAGCCTTCATGGCCTCCCCCAAGAATCCCCCACTACAAAAGACTCCAACTTCCCCCCAGCCAGACCCGGGCTGAATAGGAGCCTCTAGGGTGTGGATGAGAAGCAGAGGAGGGAAGGGGCCACCCTCCACACAGCACATAAAGGCCCTATGTGTCAGAATCACGATGAGCAAGGGACATAACCAGCAGTCCATCTTCCACACAGGGAGTCATT
>NW_018128028.1:518437-537482 GCF_001952655.1 Monopterus albus | reverse complement strand
GCTTGTCCTTGAATGAAGGTGATCGCCTCTTGGTCCAGTGTGCAGCCTTTGTTTACAGTTCGCTGACCAATAGCATGACTTGGGTGCAGTCTGATATGAGAGCAGGAGGACGAGAGAGATAGAGAAACATAAAAAGAGAGCGAGATAGGGATAGAGAAAGAGAGAAGTGCAAGCAAGCAGATGAAAGCCTCTTTATGGCAGCCTGAACACTGAAGGCCATTTACCCAACACCACATCCGTGTTTCCGGTGGAAGAGAATATAAAGACTCGAGTAAAAAACCATTTTGATTGTCACTCCAACAAATTGCTAGTTCCTTATAAATAAATATAACATAATCAAACTAGAAAATAGTGAAAAGGAATTTATGTATGAGCCCATGATCCCTGTTAGCTTCATCATGAATCAATAATTCAAGAAAATACCAGATTGCATTGAATAGAAACAAAGTCATCCGTTGTTTAAGGGGCTTGTCTCTGGACACTAGGCGAGTTCAAGTGATAACATGCTCACTGAACTGCTGCAGGCCTTTGCTGGAAATGTGAACAGACTGATGACTAACAGAAATCTAAATTCTTTGGCTTTAGTATTAGGTTCTGTTGCACACAATGACACAAATATATGCAGAATTAAGCAGCACTGCTGCTATATTGTGCAGTGAAAAGTGGTTCGACAATGCTGGAGATAGAGCATCATGACTGAGCCACTTAAATGGAAAATATGGTTTGTGCACACCACAAGCGCTAACAAACAAACAAAAGAACAAAAAGTGTGAAGAAGGAACTTCAGAGTCACACAAACATCAATGCTCATTTGACACATATGTATCTGAACTCCTAAAACCCAGATCTCTTGCAGATAGACGAGGCCCTGTTATATCTGACAGCGATGAAAAACGCAGTGCTTGTGGTGCACATGGCAGCTGTTAGTTGTCCTGCATGTGACTTCAGGGCTGCTTAATTTGATTGTGTTATGTGTAGTGGTCAGACTACACTATTCAAGGGCTCTGGTGAACAGCAACCCTGCCAGCTACTACAAATGAGCAGTTTGCATATGTATGACCCCCGGCATCCGAACGCCACTCAATCAATCAGACATCGGCCACAGTGGCTGTCGGCTTTCAGTTTTGTTGCTCCACTGTTCCTCGCACCCACCCTTCCTTTTCCATCTCTCCCTTTTCCTTGCTCTCCCCTGTCATGTTTCCAGTGTTCCTCTGCTCTCAGTGCTTTTCTCTGTTCTCCAAATATGTGTCCATCTTTTTTCCCTCTATCACTTTCTCCCCTCTCCATATCTCTCAACATCAAAGACAACAAAATGCTTTTACATTAAGGAAAGCTCTGCATCTCACAGCTGGTGCAGAGGCGGGCCTGCATGCTCCCATAGAGGGAGAGGGAGAGATGGTGTTTGAGAATCATCACAACTGTGAGGTTAGAAGCTTTTGAGTTCTACATGAAGATACATACATATACTGCATATTTACCATCCTTTGTTCAAACAAAACAACACTGTATTCAGTGTTCTCTGTCTCAGTTTTTGGCCTGTGGCTGCACAAGTTCAAAGGCATAGTGTGCAACGTGACATCAAGCCCTAGTGATGTAATTTGAGGATGTGATGAGAAGGTTTAGCACCACCCAGCTCCGGGAGGACAGGGCAGTGTGCAGTGATGCGTTATGATACCATGGAGGAGATCAAGCCCAGCTTATCAAAGCACATCAGTGGAGCAGACCAGGAGAGAAAGGTCATCATTTAGAGGATCTTCAAAGCCCAACTCTTTTTCTCCTCAGGTCCTCAGTAGCTTTGATAGCTGTCCATAATGAGCTTAGTTTTGGTTGAGTCTTCCTCACAAGAACCTGAAATAAATAAGCCCAGGCAGCTGATACTACAGCTTTTATTCTTGATACAGTAAAATCCTGTCTTATATTTATTCAGTTGCAAAATCCTTCCAATTTTAGTTGTAAATCAATGGCAGCAATTTAAGCAAACATCTGTTTTCCTGAGGTTTAACTGTGTGGTATGTACTGTATGACTGATGTTGTATTTGTCTTTGGAAAGATATAATATTTTTGGCTACAAGCGGTAATGCTGCTGCCAGTGGGGTTATGTTCAGATTTGCTACTGGCTCCAAACATAAGAAGCTAGGATTTGTCAGAAACTGTGCTTTTATATTGTAGTGCCCACAAGTACAAAGTAGACATTTTGAAGAGATGTTTTATTCTGAGGAACTCAGAATGTCCACAATCCATGTTTAACAAACTAACTTTGATTCCAGGCACCAAGAAGCAGGAGAAACTCACTTGATTGTGTGCTTTGTTTCAGCTAAAGGGAGCTTCATGAAAACTACCCCCAAACACACAGACGCTTTGCTTTGTGTTTCAAATTTCATTTTTACACTGACATCCCACACTACTGCCATTCCAAAGGGTCACTAATATCTAGCCCTTGTGCTGTTCATACAGATCAAGCTAAGGGCGGTATAATCATGAGCCAGCCTGTGAATTCAGACAGCAGGCTGGCATTCTGCACCAGAGGTGCGACGCTACATTGCTTTGCTTAACTGTGACACAAATTTTGCGCCTGTAGTCTACAAGCCAAAACAACAATGGTGGGAGAGATAAGTAGCTTTGTTGACATCAAAAGGCCTAGTCTTGTCTCCATGCAATGGTTAAGTCTTCCCTCCAAATAGTGCCAAAACATTAGTTCAGGAAATTGTGTTTTGATTTTTCTATTGCTAAGACTCGTGTGCTTAACAAATGCTTGCTTATGTTCTTTCATTTTCAAAGCTAACCTTACTTGTCTACGTATGCCTTTTTATCTTCAAACGATGTTTAAATGTGAGGTATCCACATTCCAGTCATTCCATGGTAGAGGTGTGAACCTTTCACAGTGCACTCTTTTAAAAGAACCAATCAAGGAACCTGTTACTATAACAACAGAGTTCAAGCCAGTCAGAGGACTCCAACTGGTAGACTCCCAACCAATCAGGCAAAGCCAAGCGCCTTTGCTGGAACATGACTACTCAAGTACTGCTTCTCCTTGTCCTCAGAATCAGAACAGAACAAAAACAAAAAAATGAAGAAAGTCTAAGCCTCCGAAGTGTGTGTCGCATCCATCTCTAATCTCCGTGTTTTTGTGTTTTGTCTAAAATTTCTGTGTATAGTGTATGTATAGTGATTAAAAAAAAAAAAAGTTTAACATAACCTGGTAGGAAGGAAGCTGACCTGAAGTACAGTGCACCCAAATTCAAATTCAAAGTGTAGACAAAAAAAACCTTTGGTAGCAAAGTTGAAAGTCAGGTTTACTTATGCCAAATTGTTTGTTAAGCTCTAACAAAACCATCAGAGCGCTCCTGTGTTGATCCATTTAATTTAGACACAATTTTCCTCAAGATACTGTCAAATGCCACAGTGACAGAAAGGAACCTGGTAAAGCCAGCGTCCTGGAGGAAGAACCCTTGGCACCCATGGAGAAGTAGATCTCAGCCCACAGCTCAGCACCATTTCAGAACTCCTAACCCTGCTCAACTCTGACCAAAAAAGGCTCCAAACTCAGCGCTTTTCCTTCCCTGCCCACATGAGCTCTGCTAAAAGATAAGTGCACTCTGGCAAAATAATGTCTCATGAAAACTAGTTATTACCAAACTGGAGTCTCTAACCTATTGAAATTGACAGTTATTTTTCCCTCCAGATTCATGACTAAACCACAGAATTTAGATCTAAAATGTATCTTAATGTAGACAAGAGTGACTCACGTCCACCATTGCTAACAACAGACCAGTTATTCCTCCACCTAGCCACTGATTCCATCTTTATTACAAATGTACACTGGCTATTTCTCATGTCATCTTTAGTTTCTTATTTCTAGTAACTAGGTCACTGAACTGCAGAATTTCTTGCTTTCAGACCAAGACTGAATGAATAACTCGGATTAATAAATTCATCATTAGGGTAGTCCACTATAAAAAAACTTGATGCCCTATTCTAACAAGGTATTGAATATTAAACATTAATATTCATGTTCATAAAGTATAGCCATTTCCGCTACAATATTCATCTTATTACATACTGAAAGAAAGGTTTGGGCCTGCTCTTCTTTTATCTACAATGCAGAACACACATATGTCAGTATAACTTCATACTGCTTATGGCAGACCATAATGAGTACTCAAAAGTTTAAAAGGATAATTGCAATAATCTATATTTTTATTATTGTTAGCAAATGCCATAAAAACACCCCATGCAACAATGAATCAATTCAAAATATTCTATATGGAGCCAAAACTTGATATAAGCCACGATAGACCTCTTCATTACAATAAACATCGTCAGTTATTTAGAGTCAATCTCACTTAAACTCTCCTGCTGCTGAAAATACTCAAATAATCCTATATAAATATAGTGTACAGCGGTTTTAAGATATTTAACATGCCATGTTAAAAATGAAAGTATATACCTTGAGTAGGAAGTAACAGGTCTGGGGATATTGACACGAAGTTCAACAGATGATGTAGCGCGTTGTTGGTTTTGTATTTTAATAGATTTTTATATAATAGCCAAAATACTGGATGTCACCATTCTCATGATTTAAGCTTCTCAAAGCCAAACGTGTTACAGCAAATGGTTTTGGAAGACAGTCTATCTAACATGACAAATTATTTCCTGCTGCACTACATAAAAATGCAAAGCTTTTTATGCTAAGCTAATGCTTATCTTAAGTTAATGCTAGTGTGCCCATCTCCAGTGAAATGCTATCCTCCTCCTAATGTTAAGCTTTTTACCAGATACCTCATAAATTATGACCTATGACAGCAGCCTAAAACTACATCAAATAAAACTGGTTTATACTATCACAATGCTTTGGTTTCTTTTTCAACCTAAAATATACAATTCAAAAATATTAACTCAATTTGAGCCAGGACTGAAAAATTATTTAAATTATTGAGAAGAACTCAAATGAAAAAGAGAGAGAGAGAGAGAGAGAGAGAAAGCCATATGATATCCAGACCTACCAGTAAGCAAGGACAGTTTGTGTTTGGAGCAAAGTGTATGTGTTTGGCTCTGAGCTCCATCCATGTGTGTATGAGAGAGTAAATGGTAGTGCCGTGGCACTGAGTGTGGGTGCAGTGCACAGCTACTGTGCATAAGTGAAAAGGAGGGCTTCCAATAAAGTCTGTGTGAGCATTTGTTTGTTTGTTTGTGGGTGTGCGTTTGTGCAGCAGTGTGCTTGTGTTCGGAGGGCCGGGGGGTGAGGTGGGGTGGGTTGTATGCAGTGCAGTGAGGGAGGTATTGATATTAATCACTAGGAGGAGCATGGCTGTGTGGCGCCAGGCGGAGATGGATGGGGTGTGAGTGCAGTGATGTCACACTGACAAATGGACTGGCCATGTTGGCTGAGACTCGCACATCGCCTCTCATTTCAATTAGTTCCTCACACAACAACCCACCTAACCCACAATATGCAGGTTACACAGGCACAAACACATACACTTTGGCCACAAACACACCCCCTTGGGTGCCTCAATCCATAGCACAGCCATCTAACAAGATCCACTGATCTGTAAGAATACAGTGCAGCTCTTTTAATTAATCTAACTCAGTTATAACAGCATTTTTGCATTAATTCCCAGCAGCCAGTCACTCATTACCATTCATATTATCAGCCAAGTGCACTGACTAGGTCTATGGCCAGCATACTGGCCAGTGGGAACTGGCAGAGAGTCTGGGTGTGTTTACGAACTAAAGACTGGGAACTGCCCATTTGTTTTCCCACAGTATCAATTTGATGAAGTGCTGGAATGATGGCAATGTGAGCAGTCACTTCGGCCAATAGTAATAGCATGTATTTACTCTCTGATGTGGAAAAACGTACAAGATCTGTACCAGCAATCGCAGTGAGCAACAGTTCTGACAAACTGAGTTCAGGTATAAAAGGTCTAACCTCCCCACTAGCTGTTTATAGCCTTGTTCTTAAAAGCCTGACACCACTAACTAATGGAGCCAGGGCTGATTTTAAAGTGTCTGTCACCTATAAAAGTAGTGCTAAGCCCTGTTTTCAAAGGTCTGATGATGCTAACTAAAGGCATTAAGCCTTGTTTCAAACTCCTGCCTGTCTTGAGTGAACTTTGACATTGTAAGTTTCGCTATACTGTGGAATTTCCTCCTGAGTTTCCTTGTTTAAGTACCTCTCAGTCACCATCTTACTCCTCCTGCACCCTCATGCTTTCTGCTTCTTCCCTCTTTCTTCTCCATCTGATCTGTGGTCCTCCTCTTCTTTACACCATGAAAATGGTGCAAGAGGATCACTTTGGTCTAAGCTAGGGCAGGCTCGGCCATGTGATGCTGAACGGGGCTACGCAGTGCACACTGGAGTGCAAAGTGGTGGATTTGAATTTCACAGTCTCCTGGGTGCTCAAGGCTCCAGTTCCCCCTTTTTTTGATGGGTATCTCTTCATCTGCCTGTGAAAGCATCAGGAGGTTAATACCCACCTATAGAGATGAGTGATGGGGGAGGGAATCATAACTGTGCCACAGATTTAATTAGACCCCTCACATCTACATTTAGCACATTGAAGCACTTTCAAATATTCCTCAGAATCTTAAACTGGAGAAAAACAACAAAGCATATTTAAGAGCTAAGTCCTATAATTGCATATGCTGTGTGAGACAATTGTGTGTCAAAATACACCCCTTCTGTGAACTGCATCAAGCCCACATTTTTCATTATACAATCAAAAGAAAATACGTTCCTGGAGGCGCCACCTACTCGAAGAAAATCAGTCAAGGTGGCTGACATGAAAACATGTGGTTATGTGATTTGTTAACAATGCTTACCAGCACTGAACATACAGTATTTGATATGCTGATATTGGCAGATGGATGTCTTTCTGTCTTGTAGAAATTGAAACCACTAGGTTTGTACATATGCAGAATTTATTATGCTCCACCTTGTGAAGGTGCTTGGTTTGCTTGGCTTCACAAATTCCTTTGTTGATGAAACATGCCTGTTCTCTCACCCTGAGAACAGTGAGGAATGAAAAATGGATGAAAAGAAATACTGTGCATGATTACCATAACACTTCTACAACAGAGGGAGTATGCCTGTCATGCAACCTAAAGGGCATGCACTATACAAAATGCACTTGTACCTATGTCTTACAAAGGATGACAATATTTGTTTTATTTTCTTTGCTTTCATTTGACATTGAAGTCCTGTTTCCAGTCTCCGTGTTCGAACAGCTGAAGTGGTTCCTTTTTTATTCCACTCTCCCTGTTCTTCCTCTTAATCTACAACCCCAAGTCAGAAAAAGTTGGGGTGGTATGTAAAATCAAAATGATTCTGAACAAAGAATAAAATTGATGAGGTAACACGTCAATATTGTTTTTGATGTGATACAGGACACAAGTGATTTACAAATCACTATTTTATTTTTTATATACCGTCCAAACTTTTTTTGATTTGGGGTTGTAGCAGCACTAAAGGAACTAGGATCCAGGGACAAGAAGAAGGTTAGATCTCACTTTCTGTTTCATCTCATCCTCATGCGATCCCCAGGGATGTCTCTCTGTGCTCGTCTGCATTGCTTGGTGATGGGAGAGCTCTGCCAGAGCTCTGTTTGTTTGTCTTTCTTCCCCCTCCTCATCACGCTGAAATCTGTCTGACAGTTCAGCAGCATCGCTCAACCCCCACAGGAGCTACCTTCAGATAAAATGTCACTGTGGCTTTGTTCCACATGCCCTATAGGTTGACCAGGCGCACTGTACACCTGAGAGCCTGAAGGCTAAAGCACAGAATGAGAACAGGGTGAAAGAGGTAGTGCGGAGACAGAACAGCATCCAGTCTTGTTAATTTTTCTGCCCGTGCAACAGAAGCCACATTTAGTTAACTACCTGAGTTTGACCTTCATTGAAAAAATCAGCTTTGAAGGATGGTTAGATTGAATATTTCAACCTTAAATTTATTTGATTAAATCACAAATAAATCATACATAGCTCACTGACTACCCTTCTGGGTTGCAGGGAGACAGCTAGCCTCACCATGACTTAACATAACAGTTTCTGAACCTCAAACTCTTTGCATCTACAAGTCAACCCTGCTTCATTTTTCTCTGAACAGAAGAAGCACAGACACAGCTTCTCTCTCTGAGCTTCAGATGACTCTAATAAAACTCGGGCAAAAAAAAGCCAGCTAGTCCTATCACGGCCGAGCACTAGAGCGGTTGCCGCTGTCAGCTCCTGTTAACTCAGCCCTCTCTGGTTCACGTTTCAGAGAGCACAAAGACACTCATCCCAGAGGAGCTCATCCACGCTCTTTCACCCACCCAGACTCCCCTCACCCATCCCTCAATAAATTAATAAAAGAAGGAGCAGCTCTGCAGGTAATTTGATTAAATACGACATCCCTTCTTTAAAGAGGAGCTGACGAAGCAAAACTAAGACGGGATGTTGTCGGAAGAAATTGTCACCGTTCTTATACATGACCCCCACCAAGGCAGCTCTGCTCACCTCCCTCTCTATCAACTGAGCATCACAACACACTATTTTCCAAGGACATCTCTGAGTGCTATTAGATGAAAAATGTTATATGCTCCACATTACTGCGCTTGTCAGCCACCTAATTTAATGCAATCCCCACCAGATCCCTTTCCTTAATTGAGTTTTTTTTGCTTTATTTGATAGCACCATTTATGAGTTCATATGTTTGAATTGCATGCTGCATAAGCCTATGGGTTTACTGGGGCACACGGTCATACTTTTCAAACAGACATAAGTAAACAACAACATGAGCTCAGTGTCAGGCATTTGTTACACACCAAAGAGATAAATGAGTGTAACCAATTTCTGCCAAATATACTGAGGGAATTGTATTAACATTTTAGAAAAAGCCTAACACAAGGATTCAAGTGCTAAATTCTCATATTTTAGTTTAGCCTGCTTAGTCTGCAATCGCAATGTTATTATCAAAGAATCACTGTGATCATTTATTTAATTTTACATACAGTGATATTCCCCATTTCCCTTCTGAACACTTCATCTCTTTCTGTGTTTATGCCTCCTCCTCTCACCTCAGGCTTGAGAGGGTTGCCCAGCATTAGGAAGGATGTATCGAGCGACGACGTATGAATGGAATGACAAGCTATCTCAGTCAGAGGGCAAGCCGCTCATTATACAGATTGCTTTCTGGTCTTTCTGGCCAGTCAAGGCCAATCTCACCTCTCCTCAGTCTGGCCTCAGCCTGAACTGTCTCATTTAGGTTCTGTCTCGTGGCTCCCTGCTCGCTTTCTCAGAGGTGACACATTGTTGTTAACTCTGTATCGTTCAGAGTCCGTTTGCCTAGAGGTTACATGAGTGGATTACTGATCTAACAGCAATGCCAATAATGGGATGGAATGAAGGATTCTGAATCTTATTAACAGGATATCTTGTTTCACTCAGTGCTCCAGTAGCACCCCTGGCTCTATGATAGCATCAGTAGCAAACAGCTAGCAGGTGCAGAAGAGAAATAAAGTCACTTGTGTTCATTGAATCATCCCCCATCTTACCACCCCACATCCCTTCCTTCACTTGAGTGTCCTCTAACTGGCTGTGCTATGGGTAATGATCTCTGTGGTGCTATCAAGACATATGCTGATGACAATACTTCCCTCTCGTCTTTGACAAGTTAACTACAGTGCAATAGTTCCCATGCTGGGAAACAGGTGGTTAACTGCTCTTTCAGTGTCTATCCTACAATAACTGGACCAGACTGTGTGACTGCACGCTGTCAGTAACATCCCTACCTGTGGCTGAAAATCCTGCAGCCTTGCTACCTGTAGCATTCTGTGCAGTGTAGCGGGTTTGTACTATACTGAGCTCCTGAGTGGAGCCTTATCTCCCTAAGTCTGAGGCTCCACGATTCTGTCCTCCAGATCAGCGAGAACAGCTTTGAGTGGCAGACCACGGCTCTAATTAAACCGGCAGAAGTATTAGTCCCGCTTGTGAGCAGTTTTCATAATTACCCGTACAATTCATTCATTATTTAACTTAATGAAGTAGCTCCGTGGCCAAACATACAGTACAGTGAACTGGAGGTCTAATTTGGGAAAATGCCACAAAGATATTGCATACCTGAGGTTTTTACCCCAGCCACCTGTATAGCTCTGGCTGATGAGGGATCAGGAAAAATGACAGAATATTCGCTCTTATTAAATTTAAAAGTGTCTGCTGGTGATGTAGGTAAACACAGAAAGGCTCTTTTATTGCAATGTCTATTAGGTTCAAATGAAATGTAATTATGACCTTTCTAAGCTCCTTTATTCAGCTAAATTGGCTCCAGAGGAGGCTAATTTAGCCTTTTTTACAACATGGGGGGAAATGGGCATTAGAGCAGTGGTGCCACCAGCAAATGGCACTGAACCCTGACTTGTTTGCACAGAAAAATGGGTTAGTGTTCTGGGACTTCCTCTGTTCTTAAAAGCCTTAAGGAGCTTTATTTCCTCTAAACTATTTATTCTCAACCTGTGTTTGGTATTACCATTATAATTTTGACCACAGTGGTATTGTTAGTAAATGTAAATGGGGGATTATATTAAAATGCAAATGTGGCACATAGAAGCTTGCAGTCAGCATTTTATATTCCTGCATGAAAAATGCTACCTTAGGAAGCCCATGCACTTAGAACCAAGATTCCCAGTCAGAACCCAGCCTGCTCAAGCTGGGGAGATAACTGCTACCCAATTCATATCTAAAATGATGGGGGTGGATGATCAAGTTAGACTGCTGTGATACAACCTTGCGAAATTATTGAGTCAGGACATAATCTGTTTTGATGCAGCTCTTACGCCACTTGATATAATTTATATTGTTCCATATTCTTGCTCATATCAGCTGGATCCACTGATCCACAGACGCAGCTTGAGTCGTCCTGCCTGTGCCCTTTCATATTTCATGAGGAAAAATATAAAGGTGAAACATTATCCTTATGTTGCTGCTGTCAGATGAACACCTTGTAAATCCAGCTGTGGCAGTTTTGATGCTTCATGTCAAGGAATTACACAGTTCCTGTATGAGTCAGGTTCAACAGTGACATGTAACTGAAAAATCTGAATTCAGTTTACATGGTCTGACACTTATATCACTTCAGTAAATATGATCTGTGTCACTGAGCTTCTGCCACTCAGAAATCCAGATCCGTTTTAATCCCTGTCAAGCATTGTTAACTTGTTTACTGCTATATTAAGCACCAGATACCGTATGCTGCCTCAGAGAGAGGTGTGTTGCCCATGGCAATTTACTTCCAATTAAAGTATTAAGCTCACACTACTGTTACAGAAATAATAAATTAAATTCACACGTATTCTTCTGTAATAATCTGCAGATGTATTTTTGATTTCATCAGATTTTTATGGAATGCTAAGATCTCTTTCGTAGATATAAATGGTTATACGTATATAGCACTTTTCTACCCACTCAGCACACTCATAGCACTTTACACTACTTGGCCATTCACACACACACACACACACACACACACACACACACACACTCTAGAGTCAAACCGCCAACCCTCCAGTTAGGGGACAGTCTGCCCTATCTCTTCAGCTAAAGCCTCTCCAATAACAATGGATATATTACCCACTGTAACACTGTGCATATGTGAAATAATGAGACCCCTTTACATTAGGCTTTACCCATGCATTTGTATTATCGCTGCTGTGTTTGCAGCACAGTTTGCTTGTTGTAAGGACTACTGCAGTTGAGAAAGAGCAAGACTGGAATACACAGTGTAAAAGAAAAGCCTGAAAATCTATGGCATTGCTGCAAGTGTAAACCACTTCAAACAATGGAGCATGCATGGCATTTCAGGCACAGAGATATCACATCATGAATCAGTCAAAAGCCAGAGTAAAGCCACTTAACTCTGCATCCGGTGTTAGAAAATAAAAAAAGCATTACCACACTTGTAACTGTGCTCCAGTGACCCAGAAACACATATCTCTAATTGTTCTAGCTGGCCTCTGGGCCTTTCTTCACAGAGCTGTGCCCTCTTACAGTCAGACCATGGCACATCAGGACCCAAAAGAGAGGCCGACTGAGTATGAGCCCCTCAGGCATGGGAGCACTCCCCTGAGTAGCTGACTCCAAATGCAACCTCGTGTCTGTCTGCGAGTCATGTTTTAGGTGGTTGCACAGATTCAAGTGCTTGTACACATGCAAACACCACACACACAAACAGACATTTTCACCCATGCACACAAAAGTCAAACACCCTCACACTGCTCTATTTGTTCTCCCTGTCCCCTTGAAAGTGCACTGCAAAGCACATGAAGGAGAGCTGGGCTACAAATGATTTTTTTTTCTCAACCTTTCTCCATCCTGGACAATCTAATAACACCGGTCCGCGGTGATGCAGCAAGGTCGGCCCTGGTCCAAGGTCAATTTCTGCTGGGTCCACAGCTGAGGAGGTGCGCTGAAAGGAGGGGAGGGGAGCGGCAAGCACGTGGCCAGTTAGATGAGATTTGATCCCAGATCCAAAAGCCTCAAAATACAGTATAATACATTTATATGTGAGACTGATACGAACAGTGGCATTTAAAATGTTGTATGTGCTGCTGATAATTAGTGACCCAGAAGAAGAGCAGCCTTTATTTCACAGTACAGTGAGAAGCGGGCGGCGCTTGTGATGAGATTCATGCTGATGCCGACAAAATAAAAGCCACCTCAACAGCAGAGAGATGAAGAATTGTGTACTTATCAACTCCAATCTTATCACTGGGTAAGACTGCTTTGAAAACAGAGCCACAACTTCTTTTGCGGTGCTGTTTGGGCCTTTGAAACAATCATCTCTATACTTTGGGAAATATTATCCACTAGAGCCATTGCTATCTGTTTTCAGGGGGACATGTCAGGGGCTAATTGTTAAGAATTGAGTTATTGAGCTGTATGCCCTTCTGCAGCCCCTGAAGGACTAGCACCAATACAAATAGCTTCCAAACACTATTGGAATTCCACTGGAGTGCCCCCGACTTACCCTAGACATAATATTGTTCTAATAATTGGAGCTCACAGGCCATCAAATATCATGCCTCTTTGTTCAATTGATTCAGACAGGGTAAAGGAGGGGGAAAACAATGCATTTGTAATTTTCCCATTTGTAATCCAAATAGAATTCCAGTTCTCTGTTTTTAATGCGAGGCAAAAGCATTTTGTAATTTGTCCTTACTTTTATGTAATATGGTATGCAGGCCTGTTAAAGCTTTGACAGGACTACAAACAAGTACACATTCACAGAAAGTACAGCTGAGCTGTGTCATTTGGCTCCATGTACAAAGATGATATTTCACCTCCCTTACAAATGGAAATGCCCTGGCGATAGCTGTAATTGGATGTATAATGTAATTTGATAGGACTCATTTTGATAGTATTCTGCTCAAATTGAATAGTTGACAGATCAGAAGTGGGGTGTCAACTGCCTGTTTGCCACGTTATCCAGTCGTCGCTGCAGCGCTGAAATGATGAGAGCTAGTATCACAGCCCATCAGTAAAGGCAGTGGATTACTTTTTTGAGACTGCTGACTTGGCACGCAGTAAGATGAGCTTGGATGATGGCAAGTGGCAGAGCCAGATGATAATGAAAATAGTTGTGATAAAGCTATAATGGATGTTGTATTGGGTTAAAAAAATCATGAGTAATTCATAGTGAAGCTATGCAATGTGGAGTGACTCGGTCCTATTACACACAGACAATCTGCACTTTAAAACTAGTTACATTCCTCTCGACTCCTTCTGCACATGCTGCTCTTATCACCTGTGAACAGGACGGTGGCAGCAATGAGTTCAATCAAACAACTGTCATTCTGAAGTGTTTGAACATGTTTTAAAGTATTTCAAGTGCAAATTGAGTTTAATAAGAAAGGCTGCTGATTAACACTGCTGCGGATGAAGATGAGTGTCCACAGAATATCAGCAGTGCCTCAGCCACAGTGTGTGCCTCTCTTCTGGTTGAGCTCTGAACATCAAACTATAATAAATGCTGTTATATGAAAGAAAATGTGACTATATTAACGAGATTAGACTAATCAGTAATGCAAAAAATGTGTAGTTGATGGTTCAGTTAATTTGCACTTTTGTATTCTTTTCAAAGTCTGGTACAGTCTTGTGCTCAAGCCAATGCATGTGGGTGTATATATCAGTAAACAGGAATATATACATCTCCAAGATAAAGTAAGAGGAGCATGCTTTTCTGGTAGTGTGTTGGTGCATGTTAGACAGATGGTTGAACCTAGGAAGAAAACACATGTCATGTTTTTGACTTTGTGAAAAATCTTTGCTGGTTCTTTGCAGCAGCAGCTTAAGTGTTATAATCACTGAGTGTGCTAACTAGCTCAGCATCCCTCCTCTGTGCTCCCTGGTGTAAAATATTCCCAAAGGGAAGCGTGAATAATAAAGCCTTCAAATGACAGACACGCAGCAGGGTTAATGATAAAGGTCAACTTGCCAGCATGCAGCCAGTGAGTGTAAAGGACAAGTGGCATGGGGTCACAACTCACACGGGCTCCTGGCCAATATACGGGAGCAGGACCCACAGTTCCTCAGAACCAGATGAGAGCTGCTACTCTGTGGCAACAGCTCCCAAAGCGACTGCCATGTGCTCGGCACTTCACTGATGCTTTTATTAGCCTGCTCCGTCATGTTAGCAATGACAGAAACTAATACAATTTGATATGGAAAACACAGCAAGGCTCATATCTGTGTAAACAAAACAAGAACAGATGAGGCCTCGGAATATGAAGGAAGGAATCCTAGTGCAGGGTGCTAGTGCAGGGTGCTAGTGAGGCTGCGGAGATTCAGTATTACACTTGCATTGCAGAAGAGAGGCAGAATATTCAAGTGCAATGACTGTGCTATTGAAAAAATACCACGGAAAAAGACAGAGATGGCACTCCAGAGGCCTAGTATTGGTTTGACAGGCAGCTCCACAGAGAGAATGTCAGCAAGCACCTGAAGACACGCAACTTCAACAAGACATTGAGGGTTTATCAACACATTTCACTGCTATTATTCCTGAGAGAACTGACATTCAGCAGCACCTGAAGCTCACATCAGTCCCGCATGATATTTACATGAATCAGTCAAACTTCCTTTGCCTGCAAGGTACAAAACCTCTATCTGTTCCACGGACTAATCTCAATTAAGCCCAGCTGTTGATTAGAGATTTTAAAATTCAGTACAGAATGGACACTGTTCAAAAAAAGTCAAATCTAACAGCATGGAGTCTGTCTTTCCTTTTCCTATTATGCAGAAGTTGCATTTGTGGTAAAACAACCTTTACATGGTTTTACTGGCAACACAACCCCTTGAAGAACGAATTTAATCCAATGACAAAACAAATCAAATTAAGTGATAAAGAAAAAAGTGATAAGACTAAGGAGCAGTACATGTTGTGCACAGTATTAGCATTTTATTTCAGCAAAAGAAGAAGAAATTTTCTAGTTTCTTAAGATGTCTTGACTTGCCCTACCTGCACCCACACACCAACACACAGACAGCGCATGCAAAAAAGCCTCTTTAGTTTTACCTGACTCACTTTGCATGTTATGATGGCATTTTAATTTGTTTACTTTCATTTTTCCTCATTATTTACAGGGAAACTGTCATACCTTTTCTGTAAAAATGTCATTTTCATATGCATTGTTAGATATCGACCAGCTGTGCTACTTTCTTTCCTGTGTAAGCCGCTTTGTCATACTGTAATTTAGCCCCCCTCCATGCTTCTGTTGACACATAACCTTCTTTTGTTTTGTATTTGCTTATATTAGAATGTAAACAATGCAAACCACAGCAATACAATGAGGAGAAATCTTTCATTTTTAAATATATGAAGTGCCAAAGACAAGATGAGACTCAGGTGTGTAGTGCTCGGCTACACACCTGATTCTCTTACTTTATCTTGGACATGTATATGTTCCTCTTTACTGATAGATACACCCACATGCATTGGCTTGAGCACAAACTCAAGAATTTTCTGCTAGTGCTGGAATGGACACTGGTGCAGTGTTTTTGATTGCTTTTAATCTCTTTTAAGTCTTGACTTTAAAAACTACAGGTGGTTTCCTATGCATAATTATTTCACATTTAAAATGTCAAATTTTCAAATGTCAAACATTTAGCGCTGACAGTGTATTAAAGCATTAAATCTGCATTTAAAATATTAAATGCAGATACAATTTCTGTCAGCCTGTCTCTCTCTTTCTTCATAATTTTTGCAAATGTGTAGCAACCGCTTCATTAAGCACTGAATATCCTGACCGCTGTCCAAGGTGCTGAATATGGGGCTGCCCTGGGCTTTCCCCGACATTCATGCTGATGGCCAATAAGAATGTTGCTGGCGGGGACTGATGCTCAGTACATTTCTTTGACTAAACAGCCTCATGATTTTTCTCACCTGCCAAGCTCACTCTATTGTATATATCTTGTTGTTCCAGATCCTTGATGCTGATTCTCAGAGACGCAAACAGCAAGCTCCCTCTGCACCACCCAGTTATGCAGACTGGTTCATTTAATAGATTATGTACTTCGTTATGTTCCTTTTATTTGTGCCCATTTCAGTTAGTTTTACCTACCCACTCTGATTATTAATATGCATGTGTTATGTCCTCATGCTACTGTACATTACACTAAAAAAATACAGTATGACACTGTAAAATCGGATGAACTCAAAGGTCAGACATTTGTCTGCCTGTGGATGTAGTTAAACCTACATTCACGGTAGGTGAATCCCAGTTCCACTAATTGCATCCACATTTCCCTTGTATCCATCTTTTCCTTGTGTCTTAGTCTTACTCACATACGATGCAAGGAAAATATATAAGGAGAAATTGTGAGGAGAGAGGAACTGAGGAAATGTGTTAACTTTTCTCAAGCCTGCATGTGAAGCAACCAATCACAAATTGATGTCTGAGAAAGGGGCATGTCAGTCCATCACAGACTTCATCAAAGGATACACTTGTGTATCCTCAGCTATAGCTCCTTCCAGGCAGCCTCCTCACTCCTCAGAGCAGAAATAAAAGCTTTGGGATGTCCTTCATTGTGCTGCACCAGAACGACTTCGAGGTCAAGCGAGGATCGAGGCCAGAGGAACAATAATTAAGGGAACTGGGATTCACCTACTGTAATTACCAAGTGGAGGAAATTATGTTATTTACATATTCTCTGGTCTTTTTCATAGGCATTTTAAATGGTGCCTGAAGGTTTATTGTGAATATGTCTAAGGTCCTAACTTTAAAAACAAATGCATTTTGGACATTTCACAAATAACCACCCTCACAGCTAAAGGAGAACACTGTGACACAGTTATATTCCAGTCTTAGATCAATCTGGATGTTCTGGGCACCAAAATATCTGACTTTAAACACTGGAGACCACATCCTGCTCTCCTTAACCGTGACATGATCTTTCCCAAACATTAAGCTAGTCATACCTTAAACATAATGTATTGGTCATAATCTCAATCTGTCCCTAACCATAGTTGGTGTCAGGTCATTACAGATGAACTGACCCTGACAATCATTCTGTTTTATTGTTTGTATATGAGGATTTGAAGACATTTGGAAGACAGAGTTTTTATCCACTTTTTCCAATGAAAAGAAAACTACTCAGGCTCATAATTTTATTATGCTTACAGACAGGCACAGAGACAGAGACCAGGGCCAGCAGAATTCCTTGTACGTTGCCTTACAACAACAAAGCCCTTCCAGTGTGTCCTAATTCTTTCAATTTCCCTCCAGAGTATTTCTTCTTTCATGGGAGTGAAAAGACAGGCACATGAGATGGTGTAAAATCCCACATGGATCAATTTCATACCAATCAAGGCTCCTAAATAGTGGGGGAGATGAAGTTGAACTGAGATGGACTACAGCCACGGCTCCTTTCACTACAGAATGTAAGGACATGCACCTCTGTTTCATACCACAGCCAAAGATTATTGAATTTTCCTCCTGGTGGTTGAGTTAAAATGCCTTTCCACATGTTTGATAGACTTTCTTGGGGTTAAGACACATTCAGAACTACATATGACTCTCTGAAACTGGCTCTCAGGAGAAAGACGGTACTTTGATGTAATGTAGTCTGTCAGTGACATATTGGCACCTATTTGCTTACTATCATCCATACTTTGTTTTAAGTATAAACACTGCAATGGATAGCTGGATCTGTATTCTGCAAAATTAACAGCACATTTATCATCTGGAATCATGATTCTGTCAGAATGAGCATAATTTTCACCCCTTTCCTATTTTAATAACACCAAACTCCTACTCGAGATGTGTGATTAAAAGCACTGACCAGGCATTAGTCACATGCTGTCCCTCCCAACCTTCCTCCTTCTGATTGCTGTGGTTCCACTCACTGTAATCGTGCAATCACCTTCACTACCTCCTCAAGTGCCATTCTTTACTGACCACACCCCCTGGGTCATCACAAATCCAACCTCATTCTCCTGCCTATTCTTCCTCTCCTATGTTTTCACCTTGTCAGTTCAACATCTTGCTTGTCACCCTCTTCAGACTCCTGCCTCCTGCCTCTGTTAGCCCCTCTGCAGCAGTGCTTTAAGGTGGCAGCTGTAGAGAGTGCCTCCCACATATGCGAGGACTGCTGACCTTGGTGGTTAAGCTTGGTCGCTGCTATGATTAATGCCTCTACAAGATGAAAAGCAAGTACCTCTGCCTGCCTTGCCAATATATATCTTCTTACACATGTCATTCCTGTCTCAGGGCACAGCTGATGATGGACAAATCTTAACCTTGTCCCTCTTGCTGTATTTGCTCTAATCCTCCTTCCTCCTACCTTTGACAATACTGCTGAGGAATGAGGAAAAAACTCAAAAGGAAGGAGTTCAGGATTCACACAATTTTTTTTTTGTTCTCTGAATGATCAAACATGCGGCACTGGGCTCATCTGGAAGGTGTACATGCTGGCTTCTGTTCGATAACGCTGTTACCTGTGTGTATTTTGCCCTGAGGAAGAAGAAGTGCCTGTTTTTTTTTTTTTTTTTGTTTTTGAAATTAAAAAACCCCTA
>NW_018128028.1:504287-518246 GCF_001952655.1 Monopterus albus | reverse complement strand
TTTTGAAGTTAAAAATCCCTCAAGGACAAATGCACTAAGAAGAAAAGCTGTGCTGCCATTAGGAGCCCCACACTCCCTCCTAGAGCAGAGTATAAAGCAAAACAAAGCATTCAAGCAATGAATCACCACAGATAGATCTTACAGGCGCCATATACAAGAAGCCCAATATGAGTTGGGAATAGACTAAAGTTATAAAAGTCTCAGAAATACAAATATTCACCTTTTGGGTATACAATAAATCTTGCCTGTGCCATCATCTGACAGAGTGATATTTGTTCAAAGTCTTCATACAGTGATATGCAATGTTTTCATTTAATTGATTTTCAGTCCTTGTGTCAATATCTCAGTGGAAAAACAAGACAGTAATTTGCAGTACACATTACCCAAACTTTTTTTCTGTGGCATTTTGTGCACCCCGTTGTATTTTAATTTGGAAATGCTAATGTTTTGTGTTATTTAGTGATACAGATGATTCATTAACTGTTTGCTAGCATCTAGAATCTCCCAGTAAACTTATAAGACATCATTTATAACAGCTACGTTCCTACGTTGCTATGCAATTACACATTAAAGGTGGAGGAGACCTTCAAATATATATCCTTGAGAAACCAAGGTCATTTTGTAATTGCTGGGCAATAAACCGGTTCAAACACGACTAACTATTGCAGGTCACACAAAAGCCCCCATTGGTATGAATATATTTTGGGATTTACTGATGTGGCTATTAAAAGGGCATCTGGCCCTGAAAGCAAAGGCGAAGGCCAGCCAGGGATTAACACAAAACCCTGAAACATCTATTCGTGTAAGTTAATAGCCTCTGCCACAAAAACCAGAAGGTGAAGGAATAGCTTAATCACAGCAGTGGCAGCACCTGCCACTGTGCATGTGTTGCATTAGGTACTGCCTACTGGGTATACTTTTTAAGTCGAGCTCTCAAATTGAGTCATTTTAAGGACCACTACAAGATATGAAAAAAAAAGTTCAGGTAGCAAGCAGCGTACGTGGAAATTGCAGCTCTATCCCTGAATCGGTATTACGTCGGTTGGTGCTGAGGTGGAAATGGAAATGCCATCTCTTGTTGCTGTACCATGCCATGTCAGTGTGAATGAGATAGCTACTCGATAAATATTAGTCTTCTGTCTTTGAGAAGTCACTCAAATACCCAAGAAAACTCACATCTGGTGGTGCCACTACACTACACTAGACCAGAAATAATGTTTACTAATGTTAAGGATGCAAATGAAAGCCACGCAAGAAGCGCATCTTCCATTACTAACAGTAAAGGTCAAACATGCAGTAATAAAACATCACAAGCACACACTCTGACACAAGGTTGACATTTTCCTTCAGTGAACCGCCGTTCCATTCGTGCACTTCATATTGCCGTCTTTGGGTGAAGTGCTCCATTTTTACATGTGACACTGCAGAGGACCCCTTGACCAGATGAAAGCAGTCACCAGGTTAGTTCTTTGATGTCTTTGTAATGCATATTTACTGTTTTGGTGAGAGTACTGCGATCATCTAAACATGTTTTCATCTCAGGGCAGTGTTACAGCAAAGCTTGTTTTGCACAGTGAAAAGCACTACCGTACTGTAGAAATTGATTTCTTAATGTCGCCATTTTTTCCCCCCCAAAATGTCACGTTTATGAAATATAATGAGCTGTTTCCATTTGCTGGAAGATGAAAAGGAAGGACAAATTCTCATTAACAATAAATCAGCAATCTCAGTTCAAGTCACCACAGTGAGGAGAAATTTGTTGTTCATTCAGTGTAGAACAACAATGTAAAATGCTGCTGTGATGATTCTGAGCGGGCGATTACCTCGAAACAGCTTGAAGGTATATCATATATACCAGCCTTTCAGCTGGTCATGCTTCACAGAGAGATATATCTAAAAAAATTACATTTGACATTGACATAAGTTGAATCTGAAATTGGGAGAAAATGGAAAAATTAATTAAGCATTGTGTCTGTCAGCAGTGGGGCTGGGGTGTCAAAGTTGGAATTGAGTCAGAATCCATAAAATCAGCCTGGATGTTTGCTTCTGTGCAATGAAAAGGTGAAAAAAAAGATTAAACTTTAATAGACTGTTTTGACTGTGATTTCTTGCTGTGTCCATGTTTCACTTTCTAATTGAGTAACTGATTTTTTTAAGCAGATGTAGTCAATGAGATCAAATGAAAATAAATGGATTCTCCACAGCTGTGAGCTCAAAATGGTCAGACGGTAGCTGCTTTTGGAGAAAAAGGCACAGTATACAATTATTGATTGATCATCATGTTACTTAGTTATTGATCCTCTGTCAAAAAAATGCCAGAAATGCCAATATACTAGTGTTGATAAATGAACTTCTGTGACAAGTTCATTGCATTGCCAGTCACTGCTTCACATATAGGACACCCCAGGTTTGGCAAATTAGTTAGAGCTAGTGACAGCTGAACATATTTGGTTTGTACTGGCAGGAACTTAATGCAGCTCTGATATAGACTGCAAGAAACTGAACATTAAGCAGTGAGGCTGATATTAATAAAATTAACAGTGGTAATGCTGCATTACATACACGCATCATTTCCTGTGAATCTCATGTGAGGGCAGATAATTTCAATGGTGCCACTAAAAATGAACACTACTATATAGCAATATAATTGCAAAATGCAAATACACTGAATGATTATGGCTGAAAAATGCTAAGTCATAAAAAGCAGAGTATAATTTAATTAAAACCTTAACAATTACAACTTTAACTGCATTAACTCTTTAAGCTTCATGTATGTCCCCGACAAAATGCTACATAAACCCAGCTGCAGGTTCCAGATTTTAGGCGTTCCCATCAGTGTGTGAAAACACAATTAGTCTTGATTGGTTCCCCTTCCTCAGCAACTGACTAAATTCTTTCAATCAGGGAGGCCTCTAGCATTTAAAATGACACACACACTATGGATGTGGAGCTTGTAGTCTGTGCCAGTCAGTCAATCAATGACTATTCTACAGCATATGATGTTTACTTTTTCAGAAACAACACAAGTAAAAACAAATGTCTGACAATTTTATAGCATGGACAAAGATCCTAGTTCCTGCTGTGTAAAAGCTCTTTGACATCAAATGCTCCATTATTTCTAAGGGCTCAGTCCTAGACAAGCATTATCCCCTTTCAGTTTTAATCAGCACTTTTCAAGAGTTTTAAGCTAGAAAGGAAACGTCTTCTTGGGGATGGTGAAAAAGCCGAACACTGAGAAACAATAGGACACAGCTCCACCATGTCTCGTGGAGCCAGATGCTTTTTGCAGTGTGTCTGGCAAGAGTGGCTTAAGAGTTCATTTCCTGGCAGTGATTTGTAGGAAAGCAGCATCAACAAGCTGCTGCAGACTGGAGCATGAAAACCATTACTTCAATCCTTCACTCCCAGACATTAATAGAATGAATAAATGTTTTTGGTCTCTGCTTAATTTGGATGAATTCAACCAAATGGCAATAAAAACAAGTAAATATTCATCTCAGCTCCCCTCCTGATAATAAACGGCAAGGAGAACTCACGCTGCCTTTGCTTTTTCTTCCACCTACTGTTTGAGAATTCCTCTGCTTGGTGGCAAGCTCATATATCAGATGATAACTGAAACTGGGAAGACTTACTGAAGAGGCCTGTTACAGGAAGGGTTTATTTTACGTCGATTCACCCCAACCACACAGGAGGCCACCATGTTGAGTGTTATTTTTTCATAACTCAGAGAGTGATTTTTGTGGCCCCGGACGTCCGGTGTGACTAACGAGACCCACCCAGACAGATTACATCCTGCACATAAACTTGAAATAAAAAAACATCGTTTATGTAAAAATGGTGCAATAATGCAATAAGATCATGGAAGCAGCAGCAGACTGCTTTGCATAAGAGACAAATACCCCACAACAACGTGGGCACCATTTATATGTCTTAGGTACTAGGTGTTAAGCCATCCAAGAAGGGACCGGTCTTAGAAGCACTGTAGTCAGACGCTGAAAAGACAGAAATGCCTTGATCTCTCCAAGAGACAGTGCAGAGAGTGATGTGACTAAGAGCTTGTGCAGACACTAAAACTGTGGTAATGCTTGTAGTCGATAAATACAATTCATCCATGAGTTTGTGTTATTAGCTGTTGCCTTTAAAGCATCTCAGGTGGATTCCATGATGTTAAGATCAAGGGTTTGGGGGGGGGGGGCATACCATCTGTTGCAGGGCTCCTGTTGTTGTAGTTCTCTATGACTCTGGCTGTGCACTTAGGATTAGTGCAGAATGAATTTGGGAAAAATAGATGAAAATGTAAACATCCAAAATGCCTAAAGCCTTCGTCCAGCACGTGTAAATAAAAATGTATTAAACTGCATCTACAGTTTATTCACACACACAAGACACTTGGAAGGACAAGTGCACATGGAAATGGAAATAAACCAATACTTTTATAGCACATGCCCTCAGAGAAGAAATATCAAAATGACAGCCTATGCTGCAGCATTACTACGTAACCAACATCCAGCTGAGTACCAGGTCAGGAGGCCATCAGCTCTCAGAGGAGCTCACCAGTTATTCCGTAGTGAAAAATAACTAGACAAACTTGCCTCCTTTTTTTTTTTTTTAGCTCTGTGATACTGGTCACACATAGCCACAAATATCCTCTGCTGAATTGTCAACAGTCACCATCTTTAGTTTAGGAGACAGACATAACAGACAAAGGCAGAGTCACTTACCGTACACAGAATAACTCTGGCAATTCAACAAATCGATGCTAAATCACCCACACCGCTGCTTCAGTGCTGAGAGTGCTGCTTTAGTTACACTCATGTAGTGGGGTGAAGTTATTTTGATTGGATCTAAAACTATTCTTTTGAGGACTTGGATAACTTGGGTAGACTGAGCTGACAGCCCACGATGGTGACAGTCCCACCACAAAATGGCTGCGTTCAGAGAGATATGGAAGATACACATCAAAGGTCATAAATAA
Source organism: Monopterus albus (assembly GCF_001952655.1). Classification (NCBI taxonomy): domain Eukaryota; kingdom Metazoa; phylum Chordata; class Actinopteri; order Synbranchiformes; family Synbranchidae; genus Monopterus; species Monopterus albus. The sequence goes on along the minus strand of NW_018128028.1, from coordinate 513,271 downwards.
ACCTTGTCAGAGGGGAACACTCTCCACTAGAACAGACTGCTCTTGACCATCCTCCTTTTCAGAGTACTTGGCCAGGAAGAAGTGTCTCACCTTGGTTTTTGGCAAGAGATGCAGCCTTTGTTAATTTTTAATGCATCTTGAAACTAGTAATTAAGTCCCCCCCCACCCCCCACCAACGGACTGGGAAATTGACATGCTCTGGATAGCCAGTGAGTAATTATATTTGTAAAGAGCAGTGATACAAGATACTCCCCTCTGACTGGGACTCATTACACATCATTAGAGAGGCGGCGCAATAGGTACATGCATGCGCACTACATGCACAGACCACACACACACACACACACACAGGCAGACAAGTCATACACTTTGAGACACACACACTTACAATTGTCTCTCTGTCGCACATACAGATCAATGAGCAGAAATCCAAACACTGTTTCTCTTTGGTAAACAAACTCTTGCTCCTCAGGTCCCTGAGCCGAGCCGAGTGTGACGAGTCCTAACAGGACAGACTGGACGATGTTCAACTCTGTTCTCTCTATCTCATTTGGTGATAATCACACTGCGGAGGGTCAATAAGTAATTAGAGATTAAATCTGATATGAATTCTCATTCATCTAAATAGGGAAAGGTTGAGATATAAAAGTTTCCAAATGGGGCCTCAGGAGAGTTGTGGTCCACCCTTTGAAGCAATAATTACCATTACAGCAGCGTAGGGCTAAGAGCTGCAGGGAATGATAGAACAGCACTAGAAACTTAGCAGACTCCTCTTTAATTGGAACAGGGTTGGCAGCGAATCGACACATCAGTCTTCGAATAGAATTTGTACAACTCTCCTCTACATTATCTCTTCTTTTTAGCACATTTCTCTTCTCTCCTCAGTCTTTTTCTTTTTCTCTCTCTCTCTGCAAATGTATTCTCAGCTTGTGTTTCACTGTAGAATCTGCAGCTGCGGCGCACGTATTATGAAACCACATTGAAATATAGATTAAATCCACTGTGGCCTGTCTTTTGGAAAACAACAAACAAATGCTAAATCTATATTTCATAACATGCTGAGCATCTTTCAATAAATTTTGCTCCACTTGAGTGACATGCTGAAAAGCTCTGGAAATTGTGTTCCTGCAGAACCAGCATAATGAAAATGAAATGTTCATCAGTGATGTTTACCTAAGTTTGGTGTTATCCAGTTTGTCCACCAGTTTGCTGGTGAAAATGTTTTTCTTTCTCTAAAATTAACTGCTTTCATAGCACACTTGTTAGCAAGGGCTGCTGTTGCCTAATAGTTTAGGCCTATTGTTTCTGAGAGGAGTTAAATATTCAGATTGCTGTGTGTATTTCAGAGGTGTTTACTGCATTATTAATGCCATACTCAGATTGCCCAGAGACCGTGGAAGAGCTATATTAGTGTCAGAAAGTGTAGTTTGAGTTGCCTTGTCTGCTTTCACTTTAAACTCATTATCTTGTCTAATTCTTGCTCCCTCCATTATTCCCTCATCCCTTTAAGCTGCCTAATTAAAAGAGCTTTCTATTTTCATTAATATTTATTTATTTTTTTCTGCATTTCTACATGAAACTGCCTCACACTGCTTAGAATCTAAATTAAAGAATTTTTTTCATTATTTAAATGAAGGGAGTCCTGCTACAGTACATAGTGCTTGAACTAAAACTGCAGAAGAAGAAACTAAAGCCTCTTCTCTCGCCTTGCTATCAGACGACCTCATATTACGCTGCAAATGCATGATTTTCAACTAGGAGTGCAATGACTAATGTAGTGTCAAACACATAAAGTTAATCTTTTCCACTTAATGCTGTTTAGACTAGATTAACAACACAACTGTTAGCGACACCCATATCCAATAAAAACTGCAAACAAAAATAAAATGAAGACAAGTAATTACAATTTCTCATGATGTGAATACTGCAGTTCACACTTTATGATTGAAAATCTTCGCACAGCTTAGTGTTAATTGGCCCATCATGGTCTGATCTCTCTCTGGCCTTGGTTTTATTTGGTTTATATGAGCGTGTCTGTAATAACAGTTTAAAGCTGTACCATGGGGAGATTATCGGACCATGCTACAGCGATGGACATTATCACTCAACTACATGCATCACTTCTTCTCTGCTCATTTCTCAGAATGGCTGCCGGGGAGCTCACTAAGAGAGCTGCTTTATGAACTGTAGTTGTGTCTACGTGAGTGCATGTTTTTTGAGCGTGTGTGTGCTAGTGCGTGTGAGAAAACCACATCTGTTTGTGTATGTGCATGGTTTGTTTATGCTTGTGCCTCTGCCTTTGCTAAAACTGTTTGTGTGTGTGTGCAAATAATAATGTGTGTGAGCGCGCAGAGTCCTCATTTGTGGTGTTGGAGGGTGTGTGTGCATGCATGTAGAATGACATTTAGTGAAATGTGGCAGCGAGAGAAGAAACATCTGACTCATAATTGAAGTGCCATGAAAGAAATATGATCATGAATCTGTATTAGGCTTACGTGCTCAGCTTTAAACCAGCAACAGGAGCATAAGGCAGCATGCTCAGCCAGCACTCTGACTACCTTACCACCCTGAAGGCTGATTACAATGGCTCACAATGATAACAAAAATGACAGAGCAAAACACAGAGTATTCAAGACGAGCAATCCTGATGACAAAATCGATAGGCCGTAGCGCTCTCATCTCCATCAAAAAGAGTCTCAGGATGATGTAGTTGTGCCTCCATGATTCAACCACACAAGTCATCTTAATGTCCTGGAAGATAATGCAGCACCACTCGTCAATCACCCTCCTGCTCTAGAAATGTGGAGCTCTCTGAGCAGCGAGGTGAGGTGGACTGCTCCTTTAAGGATAGGTATACAGTAGGATAGCATTCTATATTTTATTTACTGTTAGCAAATGCCATAAAAGACCAAAACCAATAATTGACACGTATTGTGTGTGTATTAGCAGTAGAGCAGTAGTCTTCATATGAATACATTTTAAAAATTGAAAAGGTAAACCTGTCCAATATATCAAAAGGAAAGAGACATGTTTTAAAAAAAAATGCTAAAAATACTTTTTGTGAACTTGACCTGCAAGTTGGTAACCACTGATATATAGTAGCTTCTTCTGTACCTCTGACCACCTTTGCTGTTTAAACATTTAAGAACACATTGGGGAGCTGCACTGTTGCATTATGATCATGGAGACTGTATACACACTGTTCTGCTGCTTTAAATGCACTTAAAAAAAAAAGCAAAAAAACAAAACTTGTTCAATTCAACACATACATATCTGTAGTATAACTATTAGGGCAGAGACAGACCAAGCCGACGTCAGAGAACTAACACCCATTAAGGCCGACATCATCTCATGTCACCTTTGTCTGGGCCAGCAGGGTTGAAAAAGTGGTACTTGAACACACCGCACAGACCACAGACTACAACTCGCACATATATTTTGTACCTGTGTGAGAGAAATAACTCCTCCCACCAGCAAGTGGCTGTATTTGTATTTGCCATTCATAAAAGGAAAGAAGAAGAAGAAGAAGAAGAAGACCTAGACAGTGGAAATAAAGCATAAACAAAGCAGGTCTCATTCAACACAGATGCTGTTTATGGCTGCTTGTAATCAGCAATATGTCTGGTAAGAAGTTACAAATGGCAATGCTGTTCTCTGCCCTTGGTCTTTTGGTTGTAGAAGAAGAAAGGAGGCTGCAGGAGGCGAAAAACCAGGGGAAACCGCACTACATGGGTGAAATCATGGATACTACAGCAATAAACTCAAGGGGCTTTCCTGAAGATTTCTTTTCTCGTGCTGTGATTCACTAAGCTGAACAGCCAATCAGAGTGGTTTCTCTCACCAACGAGGTCCACCACCAGTTTAGCATGCCCAATTGTCTGAAAAGCTGGCAACGGAGATTGACTAATGCCAGCATTGTGAAGACGAGGATGACATATCTCACCAACACCCAAAGGCCGACCATGAGCTTGGTGCATCATGGGCTTTATCTTAAGGTATTGCTGTATGACTCATGCTACTGAATCATTTTGCTGTTTTTATAACTTGTGCTGCTAAATTTTAGGTTTATTATGTGCTTGTAATCACCACTGAACAAATGTTACATAGGTGCTCTTTAATCTGCACCTAAAAAAAGAAGAAAAAAAGCATCAAATAAGTCAAGATTCAGTCATTTATAGCAACTGGGTTCACATACTGTAACCACAAATGTCATATTCACCTCACTTTGAGTAATGTTTACCAGAAACTACAGAGCCCAGGAGAAAATTATGTTAGTTTTTTGTTTGAGGAAACTTTTGAAAAAATGAAGCTATATATTCACAACTAGTTTTAAAACATTTACAATATTTCTTCAGTTGCACCCAGTGTGCTTCTAGCTGAGTAGGGATGTCTTAAGATACAGAATTACAAATTGTTGGTTTTGGTCTTTTTTAATGGGATTTTTCTTTCTTTCTTTTTTGACAATAATAATCACGCACTATCCTGTGGAATATCCAAAGTAATAACCTTTATGTAAACAAGTGCCAACAATTTGGATTCAATCTGAGGCTTTGTTCTTACCAAATGCAAACAACATGGAAATTTCATTTTATATTCAAAGTGTTTGCGGTTGGTACGCAACCACTTGAAATGTAAAAAAAATGTGTGAGGAGGAAAATCAGCTGTGTCAGAGAGATGGATGGGAAAAGTACAAAGCTTGGGTAGTGTGCTAACAAACTCCATTTTGGGTTGCTGCAGCTGTTTCCATGGAGCTCTCTCTCCCTCTCTTTTGCTCTCTATCTCTTTCTCTGCCTCTCCATGCACTCTCTCACTCACACACACACACACACATGCACAAGTGTCTGAAAGAGGATTCAGCTGTGTGAGTCAATCTGCAACCAACCGCAACTCGGAGCGAGAACCCCTCGTTCTGTCTAACAGACTCTTCTCCTCTCCTCTATCTCTCCAGCCTCACGCCCATCTCATCATTTTTTTTCAAACTCATTACAATAATTTCTTAATTTATTCTAAACCCCCAGTCACAACAACAAACCCACATTCAGCACACTCAATTACTGTGATTTTGATACACAAGCACCACGTCAACAAGAAGCACAGGAACGAGTCTGTGCATTTACACCGCTGTGTATTTCCCCCAGCCTTGTTTGTATGTGGCAATCAGGTGTGCTCATTACATGTAGCTGCCCTACAAAGATGCCCCAGAAAAATGTTATGGAAGTGGGAGGTGAAGGGGGAAAAAGAAATGAAAAGATTCTTACCAAGGACTCCAACACGGTAATTGAGAGTGATAACGATGACATTTCCGTAGCTGGCCAGGACGCTCCCATCGATCATGTTGCCTGTCCCCTCCATGTAGGATCCTCCGTGGATGTAGACCATCACAGGCTTGGCACCGGTGTCACGTATGTCTGCAAGAGTGGCCATCGTTAACACATACACATTGCCGTCCACCCACTCCGATCAAGGGTCATCTTAAATTCAGATATAGCACATGGTGGACACAAACAGACAAACTGACAGTCACCTCCCAGATACCAGCTGTAAGGATACAGTCTGCTGGTCTGCTAATGGAAATGGAAGCAATATTCTATCAAATCTATCATATTTGCTGTCTATGAAACAAATTAATGCCCACTTGTTATGTTGAGTTCAACTCTATTATAGTAATTGGTATCTTAGTGGAAAAAGGTTGCTTGTCATTTGCCTAATATAAACCAAATGATTAGGGTTGTATTTGGTTTTGTGTTGCCTTCCAGGAGGCTGAGCCACTTCCCAATATAGACATGCAGGAAGCCATTAAGAGGACTAAAGAGAGAGGTACTCTGACACATCTCCTAACCAGGGAGGAGGCTAATCTGGCTTGACAGTGATAGGGAAAATGCACTGGCTAATTACACAATGTTACCATGCGCCTCCCTTTTTTACACAGGTCTATCTCTGTGCAGCGGTTTAGTTGCATAGCCTTGTTTGGCATTTGTGCTTCATTTTTGGCAAAATCTTGTTTATTTTATTCCCAAACTAGGGTTTAATACCCAGCTGGTGCGACACTCTAGCCAGATAAAGCACATCCAGAGGTAGAGGGAAGAAAAAAGCCTCTGTCTGCGGAATAGACTGAATAACTGACTGGCTAGCTAGAGCTGGGAGACAAGACAAGAAACTCTCTCTCATTTTCACTCCTGCTCCCCCCACCTTCTGTGTAGCTTCTCAAATTCCCCTCCCTCACTTTGTATCGCTTTCGCTAACAGACTCTCCCCTGTCTCGCCTCGTTTCTTTCCCACCTTCCCTCCATCTCTGTCCAACTCCCTGCCTCTCGTTTTCCCCTAAGCCCTGAGAGTGGTGAGAATGAGAAAGGGTGGGAGGGCAAAGACTGAGGAAAACAGAGAAAGAAAGGGAGAGACACTGACTGGAAGGAAGGAGGAAAGGCGAGATAATAAAAAGGAAAGAAAGGAATAAAGGCAAGGAAGAAAGGATGAAAGAAAAAAGAACAAGAAATTGATTTTAAAGGGTGGTATTGTATTCTGGTTACTATGGTGACTGAGAGCCAAAATTCAAAATCCTCAAAAACAGCTAATCGCAGACCACATCCTGCACAGCCCAATCTGCATCCATCTGAAGGCAGTGCTCGTCGTTATGCACCCCATCACATTAGCACGCTCAACACTAAAGACAACTACTTAAATGCATTTTGTAGAGACACGGTTTCTCTGTCGCCCTTATAGCAGAGCTCAGCCTTGATTCACACTTTATTTTTCACAATTTCCCCGGTTATTCATTGCCCTGTTACATTTAAAAGCAAAGCAATAACTTGCATATGATACGGCCATATTTATGGCTTTCTTTATCTTGCTGGTATCTGAGAAGGCTACACAGTGAAATGAGATTTATAACTGACACTCCTCTATGCACACACTTATCTTAGACAAGAGAAAAAGGGGATGCATGGGGTGAGAAAGTATGAAAGTTACTGTTGGGGTAGGGGGTGGGGGACTGCAAAAAATATCCTACACAGCTACTCAAACAAATGGGCCACAGATACAAAGAGAATGACAAAGGAAAAAGGAACAGGGGGCAGAAATAAGAAAAAGAGATTAGTCATGTCAGTGTTATCAGTCACCTCTTTTGTTGATGCACATCATGTCTCCATGACAACAGTTAAATCCCTTTGGGAGAGCAATACAAGGCATTGAAGCTCCACTTGTTCTAATCAATTTATTGACTTGATCTGATGTGGGAGGCGTCATACAGATGTGATCTGCAGTTGTCACTGACACTGATTTGTGTCATGCATATATACATGGACTTTGTGGTTTAAAGTGAAAAAAAAATCATTTCAGGATACACCCACATTTGAGCTGCAGCACAGCATGACATGGAGTTAATGAGGTGAGCAGCTCTACCTAACCAATCAGATCAGAGCTTTACCAGTTGCTGTGGATGGCTTAATCTAGTGAAACAGGTGACTAAGTGGCTACCTCAAAAAGCTGCTTCCTGAGTCACTGCTTCTCTGAGGCAAACACATTGTTACATCAACACATTCATAGCATCAAAATGTAGTACAGTGCTCTGTGCAAGAAAAGAAACAGAGATATGTTTATTAATGCATAAACAAGTATATTTGTAATAGACCTCCATGCATAACAAATAAAATAATAATAATAATTACAATAAACATAAATGAACTCATGTTTTGGAGATGAACAAAAAAAATGCATGATAGAGATGTAGATGAAAGCTGATGTGCAATGAAGTTGAACAGAAACATAATTTACACACAGTAACACCATTTTCTCACATACAGTATTTCTCTCAGACAAGTGAGATCATGCAGCTTCCACTGTACTACACGGTGAATGTCAGCAATGTGAACAGCAAATAACTGTATCACAGTAGAGGAAATTTGCCTTTGATAAATGTATTAATAAATTAATAACTCAAAGTCTTTCAGTGTGCTGCACTTCACACTGGCTAAACAGACAGGTTGGGGAAAGCCATAGCTACAAATACAGGGCAGTGCATATATTTTTACAGGACCCGAGTAGCACAACCTTTCATAGGTGCATCACAGTGGATCTGGACTGATTGGAGTATCAGTGGGAGGCAAAACTTGGGATTGAGCTGAGTCTGTAAGTGTTGCTGCTGCAAGTGAAACCCAGCATGAGGCCTGGGAGCACTTGCTCCTTCCTCTTTTATCGTACTTTTCTCTCTCTTCGTTTGTCCTTTGCCTCTCACTCCACCTAAAATAGTCAGTCATATAACCAACACTAAGTGTCCCCAGAACCGGCCTTGATACTCCGGAGTGGGACAGGAAAAAGGTGAGTAGAGATAAGTGTCAGTGGCATTCACTGTGTCAACACTTTGTGAAACATGGCGGCTGTCAGAGGCTATCAGTGAGGTCTGAGGTGGGGAGAGCGGGTGACAATGTCCTGATCTGGCAGGACATGACATGCATCCTACTGTAGTGCTCTTGTCAGGCAACGCTTCACACTTCACTCATGACAAGTCCATTACTGGCCATGTTCACATTCAACAACTGCATATATTTTATCTGGGGAGCTCCTTGCAAAACAGGCAGTGTAATTACCCCGAATTATACAACAGGTTCTGCTGTTGTACAAGTCAGAGACAGTATTCTGAATGTCACTGCATGTCTGCTTAATATTCCCATTAAACCTAATCAAATGTACTAGCACTGTGTGTGACTAGGCATTTGAGACAAAAAGGCTGAAGTGAAGGAACACACTAACACATTTTCTACTGTATTTTGGATTCACAGAAAACAGTGGAAGGAGGACAACAATAGATAGATAGATAGATAGATAGATAGATCTTTTTTCATTTTAAAAGAGTGGACTTTCAGTGCCTGTACATCACCAAGCGTGATGATGGAGTGGGCAGGAAAAGAGCACACTATATTTGCAGTATATGTCAGACACCACAGTGCACAACACTTGAGATTCATGACAGGAAGCACATATGTATATGAA
>NW_018128028.1:489954-504255 GCF_001952655.1 Monopterus albus | reverse complement strand
CATGTGTGTGAAGGTGACTTCTTGCTCCCTAGCTTGGTGTGTTTGTGTGTAGATTTGATGTTGGGTACAAGGCAGGCAGAGAGAAGTGTGTATATGTAAGATGGAATAGAGAGAAGAGATGGGGATAGACGCTGGCTGAGTAAAATAAAAGGGAAGACACGGTTCAGAAGCCTACAGGGCTATTAGCCAAAGCCCCGTACAGCTGGCCTGGATCTAGATGAGAGGAGGAAGCTGCAGAGGTGCTGTCATCTCTAAGATGCACAGACAGCTGTTTGCTACCCAAGTGAAAGAAGGCTAACCCTTTCGTCTTTCAGGGAAGCCTCTGCTGTCCTTGGGGCAAGCCACAAAAGCTCACTCTATACTGTACAAACCAAGTGAAAGGTTGTCTACAGCACACTGATAAGCACAACATAGAGGTGCACACAGCATTAGGTACCCTTAACCATGATGTGGCATTGCATAAGGAAAGCGTCAAAGTGCTATGATGAACTAATTCAAAGCCTATCTCCACTCCTCTTCCATTCTCTAGATTTTTCAAAAGCAGCATGCTTTTACATTTTGCCTTGCAAATTATTTTGTACCATGCAAAATTAAAGAAAAGATATGACAGTAACAGTTGGGTTCTCCCATCCTTTGAAATGGCTCAAATGATGCCCTTGGAGTTCGGCCATTAATGTCAATGCTTGTCTTAGAAAGAAGCTAAGCAGCAGCACTCCAAATATATGCATAAATGGGCTTCAAGGGGCGTGATTCCTCGTCCCTGCCACAGAATAGGGAATAGGATAGTGGCAAAATGAAGAGAATGGTGGGTGAATTGCCCCCACTGTCGATTCACCACTCTCCAGGCTGCCTGAGCTGAGGGCTTTGCTGGATGGGGATCCAGTCAGGCCTGTGCAATGGAATTAATGGTAATACCCAGGCAGGTGGAGCTCAGCTCTGCTCTCTGGCACAGCAAGGATGGAGAGATTCTCTGGGAGGGTCTGTGTGTTTGTGTATACAGTATATGTGTGTTGTCTTCTTCAGTGCTTGCTTCCAGAGCTTGGAAGCAGGCAATGTTTATGCATATATGTGTGTGCGTGTGTGTGCATGCTTGACTGATTTAATAATATGGGTGTACATGTCTGTGTTTGCACACACATGCCGGGTGGAAGCATTCGTCCTGATTAGAGGTAGAGTTTCAAAATGCCAAATGACAAACACACACACACACACATGTATTTTTAATCAGTGGGAGAAGGCCTAGGGAGCAGGTGAGGTGAGGTGGGGACGACTGCCTCATTCCACCTAACGCTGGGCACAGAACCTCAGCACCACTGCCATGTTCCACCAGGGAGATTTAACTTGTCCACAGCCTGACTTCCTCTATTTACATGCCCACCTTTATCTAACAACAGCAGGTAGGTGATTGAAAGCTTGCGCTCCCTTTTACAGTGCAATAACAGCCTCTGTAAAATTGAGTCTTGATTGTGGGTGTGTGTAAATCATTGCAACTTGGCCTGCACACTTGTGTTGCTGGAAGGAGTGTTGGGTAGAATTTGAATGCACTTTGGTGGTGCCAGGGGCTTGACAGTTGCTCAGACAGACAGGCGGACAAACAAAGAGAATGACAGCAAGACACAGGGCTAAGAGGGAGAGCCTCAGTCACAGCCAGCGGGCAGAAGGAGATACACACTATAAAAAAGGTTACTATAGTCCTCTCTTTATTTTATTCTTTTGCTCATCTCAGTTTTTCTTGGCTGTTCCATGGCCTTTTATATGGATTTATATGTTCCATTACATATGCTGTTTACATTTCTGTGGTAAAGTGAGAAATCCCTTATTGTTTCAATAAAACACATTTGAATTAGAAATTAAGAGAGTGTCTGGGGGGTTATAACAGTCAGGGGGGCAGCTCAAAAATGGTAGAGGGAGGGAGGGAATTAGCCCAAGACAGACAGATTGCCAACTGAGACAGCACGGTAATGCTGGGATGAACAGACTGAGAGACGGAGGGGGTTAGACAGGGAAACCAGTCAAGGCAGCCGCTTACTGGACTGAATAAGAATATGTAGTTTAGAGGTGCATCAGCTAAAGAATGAGCAAGTGAGAGTTCTGCTTATATTCTAATTCTACTTGTCTACTAACCCTAATGCTTGATTTTTATTTCATAGTGCATGCAGTACAGTAGACAAGGGAATTGCTACTGTATTACCTGCCATAATACCACAGCCACTTGTGAAAGAAACAGTATGTAAGTAAAACAACTTACAGGGACTTTGTGGTTTTCACAGTGCACTCAACCATCCTTCAGTTGGAGAAAGTCCACCCCCCCCCATCCCAACTGGCCCTGGGAATAACAGCTCTCTCTTTGGGTGGAATTACAGAGAGATAGGGGGATGTCCCTGAGCCCTGGTTTCAAATGCTGGGCAATGACAGTTCAAAATAGACACATTCACCAGAACAGTGAAAATCTTCTGGATCATGTTTAGGGATTGATGGCCAACCCTGTCACACATGCATTAGTTATAGTGCTGCAGCAGAGATTCTGCCGGGACTGTATTGTGCTTTTACGGTGATGCTCTGCAAATAGCATTGGTTGCGCTCAGTAAATAAAAGACTTGTCACTTTTTCAGTGAGACTGGTCTTGCACAACAGCTTGGAGACCAAGCTGCTGTCTACGCACACAAAGACCTGCCAGACAAAGGGATCGGCCCTTGTCAGCAATTTTTAACGGACTGAGGACTACATACACTTAGCATGTGAGCTTGCTTGAAGGAGGACAAATACAGCCATGCACATATGTATGCACACAGTCAGGCCAAAGACTGAGAGCAATTTGGCTTCAGTTGCAACAGCTCACCCTGGGCTTGAATGAGAAAACACCTGTGTGTCAAAGTGGTGCCATGGCAATGCTTCTTGCTCTGTGATCAAGGCCAGTGTGAGGGCTCTTTTTGGGAGATGAACCTACTGGCAAAACTGGAAAAGCACCCTGCAAAACCTTAAACATCTGGGGAAAAAAAACACAGCCAGTTGGCTTCAGCTGGATTTAAAACCCAATGCAGAACCTGCAGCAAAGCCCCTTGAAGCAAATTTTCAATTTGTGATATTGGGCTATTCAAATATAATTTGACCTCCCTTTTGACAAAGCTGCCTTTCATTGTGCTAACATCAAGACAGATAAATAAATGATGTGGCAGTTTAGTGTGGCATCTCAGTTTTCTTGCCAAATACAAAGTCCATATGCCCTAAACATGCTAAGGTCCCACACAGCTTCGTACCAGACATACACTTAAATATTGTTCATCAAACACACACATATCACACAAAAATCTAATTTGTCCATAATAAATGGAGTATAAACTTAACCTTGACACCCAACATCATGCTTGCATCATCTGCCCTAATTTGGTGAAGGAAGACAAGGGTGGGGCAATATCAAGGGTTTGATTTAGATTCTGAGACTTAAGCCGTTTCTGTTGCAGCACAAGAAACGTCTCTCATTCTAATCTCCACAGAGATCCATCCTGAGCCAGGAATATCCCAAGATAAATATGGAACGTGAACAATGCGATTGTTGAGCAGCAACTTCCCATTTTCTACACCTCTCGCCTCTAATCCTCTCCTCTCCAGCAGTACTCCTGAACTGTCGCTACTCATGTAAATCTGCTGGCAGACCCGGTGAACAGTCTGATATTACACTGCTGCTTCAATTTCTCTCTGCCATTATTATCACCAAAACAGCTGCTGACCACACCTTAAGAAGCGGCTCTAACCACTGCTTCTACCCATATAATAACATTTGCTCCACTGTGTGAGATTTTAAAATGACTCAACCAGGCTCGGTTTTCTAGATGAACCAAATCCTCTAATCATCACTTTAGATGCTTCAGGTACCAGAGATCTCACATTCACTCACACTCAATCATTTGCTCAAAGACAACATTGTTTTACAGACTGTAATGTAACAGGTGTGTTGTGATGATTGCATTTGCAAGTAGAAACAAAATTAAATCAAACATAAACCATACATGATCAGAAGACTGACATTTTTAGAAAAGAAAAAAAAAATCATGCACCATCTTTGTTCACCACAGAAAATACCTTCATCTTCATCACCGTCGTTATCCGATAAATCCTCACCCTGTTTTTTTGGATGGACCCCTGTTATTGAAGCAGTGAGAGACATAGAGAGGCACAGGGAAATTCAAAATAGCACATTTGCAAACAGAGAAATGGGAAAAGAGGCAATTCAATAAAAACAGGATTTGAAAACACAGGTAAATAATAACAATGTTAAAAGCTTATATACACAATTACACAATTCTCAGTAAAAAAAACAAATCACATTTAAACAGAGAGCACAACGTAACAGGTAACTTAAACAAAACCAAGTCATTATCATAGGATATTTGGAGCAGAGTCATACACCACTGGCATTTAAAAAATATTAAAACCCTTTAGAATTCCACCTCATATGTGCCAACAAACATTATTAAAGGACTGTTCAAAGTGAACAGCTAAGACGCATTGAGAAAATGGCTTTCTGAGCAGGATTTCTGTTTTTAAACAAAACTCTAATGACTTTAAGTTCTCTGTGGAATATGTACCTCAATTTCTAACCTGGGCATTCAGTAAAAAAACAGAATAAAAAGCAAAATAAAATAATATTAACAAAAAATGTGGTTCAAACTGGTTCAAACAGGTTCTTTGAACAGGTTCAAAGTACAAACAGCATGTGCAGGACTGTAACCTCCCTAGAGGTGCATACATGCATCATGTATGATGTGTGCAGTTACTTCAGCTTGTTTATTTGCCCTAAATGGTAGATAATGTGCTCTTGCCTTTGTGCTAATATGAAAACCTAGCTGCACACTGTGTACAAACACAGAATACAAACCTCCCTTGACCTGCCACATACACAGTGGAGTTCTAAGCTTGTTAGAGTTCAACGTGCATGTTGATCAGTCACTTGATCTAACCATCAGTCCACATATTGAACAGCCTGCAGTCGTCTCAGATAAGAGATATGCTATATTTAAAGACGCTCACTTCAGATTTTCCTCTTGAGCACTGGTTGATACATTAAACTATAATGTTTTTCGTGACCTTGAATATTTCCTTTAGTGTAATCACTATGCCAGCATGAATCCAAATTCATATTAAAATCTAACAAGCTGACTGGCATGGAATTTACTGAACCATTCATGATTCTGAGAAACTGAGGTGTCTAGCATTGTATTACAGTAAAGGTAGGCCTGATCCTTGTCTGATAGAACCACATCCAGCGCTGAAGTAATAAATTAATATACAGTTATTAAATAAAACTTTAGCCTTCTAGTAAAAAAAAATAGTGGAGTTAATATTTCACATAGCAAATGCCTTCTATTTCAAGAATGTGGATGTTGTTCAGGCCATTCTCTACTAATCATGAGACCAAGAAGCGTCAGGATCTGGGTGAATTCCTTCTATGGCTAAACCATTTCCTGTGGGAAACCCAGGTCTCTGTCCACTTACAAAATCTTTTCTCTCTTGCCACCCTTTGGAGCAGATTATCAACTTTTTCTTTGAGACATTAAAAGTCTGAGTATGGTTAAATATGCTGTGGATAATCATGGCCTCTAGAGGATGAGCCAAGTGACCAGAAACAAGAGTCACACAAAGCATTCTTCTACATCTAACATTTGTTCAGAGGTTACACAGGGTCTTGTTAAAAGAAGGTCTGTCATTCATGTGGCCAAGCCAGTCAGTCAGGTGGAGTCAGATAAAGACACTATAAGATGCATCCAGTATAAACACAAGAGTGAGAAACGATATAACCCTCTTTGACAAAAGCAGCTTTTATTTGAGCGAATTTACCATAGTGTTTGAATACCCCATCCATTGTTAATTGATAATGCATAATGTAATAGGCTGAGTGTCATGACATTTACTGAGTACATTCAAGCTCTAAAGTGGAGAAGCCTTTTGAATAACCTTGTTCCTTCTGTCCATCAGTTTTGTATAGTGGGGGATGATGAATAATGCAGCCTCTGCGGGCTGAGCTTTAGATATCCAAACATATTCATAAGACTATTACAACCACATGCTTAAATGCATAATGTTTATCATTGTTTGGCAACAAGATGCTATTGCACTGATGATGAACTACAACAAGCACTAAGTAAGCTGCTGTGGAAGGTTGTGTAGAAGCAGGAGTGGGTTTTGAATTTTTGAGTTGGTATTAGATATTGTATATGGTGATACGACTGACAGGTGTGGTAGGGCACTCCCTCTTTCAAAATCAATGACTAATGTGATTAACATTAAATTATTAACACAGGTTAGAAAATCATAGCAATAAAAGTTTCATCAAAATAAAATAATATAAAAGCACAAATTAACCATGTCCCTTTAGGGCAGATAAAACGGATTAAACACCAAAAGCCTGTTTAAAAAGGTGTGTTTTTAAAGTAGACTTAAAAACCGCTAGCTCAGTTACAGACTGGATCTCAGGCGGTAATGAATTCCAGAGTCTAGGACCATAGACAGCAAACAAGCGGTCGCCCCATTTTTTAGATCGGGCCCATGGAACAACCAAGGACAAGTGCTCAGTGGAGCGCAGGGTTCGGCCTGGGGTGTATATTGATAACAGCTCCGATAGGTATGGTGGTACGGTGGGGCAAGGCCATATATGGCCTTAAAGACAAATAACAACATCTTAAAATCAACTCTCCATTTTACTGGCAACCAATGTAGTGAAAAAAGAACTGGAGTAATGTGGGCATACCTGGGAGTGTTCGACAACAACCGAGCAGCCGCGTTTTGTATGAGTTGAAGTTTACGCAGTACAGCTTGGGACACAGCAACATAAAGGGTTTTAATCTAATCGTGAAGTAATAAAAGCTGGACTGCTTTTTCTAAGTCTCCACATTATTAGAAGGGCTTCACCTTTGTTAAAAGTCAGAGGTGGACAAAACTGGTCTTGACCACGACCCTAATCTGCTTATGGAAAGTAAAGCTGTTATCAAATATTACTCCAAGATTTCTCACCATGTCTGTAAGTGGGGGGCAGAGGCACCTAAACTGGATAGCACTGCGGCTGGATCGGGGCTAATAAGAATATATTCCGCCTTATTCTCATTTAAGTGCAGAAAATTTTGGGCAAACCGTTTCTTAATATCCCGAATTCAGTTGTGCAAAGGAGTAACTGCATTCGTGTCGGATAATACCAACGGCATATAGATCTGGATATCATCCGAGTAAAAATGAAAATGAACATTGTGACTTGATATAATTGAAGCAAGTGGTGCCATATATAAAGAGAATAGTAATAGGGACGCCTGAGGTAAGTGGGGCTACATCAGATGAAAAATCATCAATAATAACTTAAAAAGTTCTGTTATTCAAAAAGGAAGTAAACCAATTTAACACCGTGCCCCTTAGGCCACCAAGATGTTCAAGTTTAGCAAGTAAAATCGCATGATCAACAGTATCGAATGCTGCCGAAAGAAAAAGATGCCTTCTTGGCTAAACGACAGCCAGTGATAGCCGTGGCTGGAGGTATTATGCTTTCTGGTTGTCCATTCTTGTGAACGCAATATGTCAGACCCACCTTGTTGGATTTACTTCAAATTCAGCACCAGTGCCCACTTGGACTCAAGGATGAACTGATTAGAATTTGGTGACTGAAGGTCAAAGGTCAAGGTCAGCGACCTCATGCCTGTCACATTCCAGTGAATTTGACTGGTTAGAGGAGACACACTACCACAAAGTGGTGAGTTTAGTTACTTTTGTACCTTGTAAGTTCAATCTGAATTACCAGGTGTTCAAACTGAAGACAACACTGGTTAAAACCACACAAAGGGCTGCATTAGTGAGGGCTTGTTGTTTCACATACAGTAAGTGAGGTGATTTTCTGAGGACAGTTGAGTATGAAACCTCAGAGGCCAAAACACTACATAGCGATTTCCAATAGTCTGAGGAAGGTTTTAACAATTCTGGAAGGTTATCAAGGCCAGAGGATCAAGCGCATTTGATCGCACAGCAGTAAATGAGGGAACTCAATTTTTTCATGCCGCGCTAATGTCAATCTGGATATGACCTTATTCTTATGCTTTGACAGGCATAGCATTTAAAATCTGAAAACATTTTATAGCAGGTCCATCAGGTGCAGATTCCCTCTGTAGGAAGCGACTGCTATTAAGTTGTCAGATGTCATATCTCTGCTGTGGAGGCTTCATCATGGGGACATGCAAAATTGTTTAAACAGAATAAAAGCCAGCACCAAAGGAAACTTGCTTTATCATCCTTATTTAAGGCATATTAGCAATTACAATTATTATAGCATTCACAGTGCAGCTGACATGGTAAAACAGTGAGGTTATTGAGTGATAGTGTTTCAGACAGGCATAGAATGGATGGCAGGTGTTGACAGGGAAGCTCTGTCACTTTGAATCGTGTTGTCTGTGAGTCTGTGTGTGTCAAATGACGGATCTACAACAGAAACTGCAAACATGCGACATCTGCAGTGACTCAACAAGGGAGCCTATATTTGACCTTGAATCTTGTTAAGTGGCACCGCAGCGAACGAGTGCTACGTTAAAAATAAAGCTACAATGAATTAATGAGTTTCTTTGCATAGCCAGCCTCCAGGAGCCTACATTTGCATCACTTCAAAACAGGCAGCATCTAGAATAACAGCTATTATTCATGTTCCTTGACAGGCAAAATAGAAACCTGTCACATTTATCAAATCAGGTTCAAAGAAACTGCATTTGATTGGCTTGCTTGTTACATAAAGGGTGTTAAAATGTAACATTTCAACAGGATGAAATTGCTAACAAAAGATTGTCTACAGTAGTAGTTAGCTGTAGAGTATGCACAAACATGTGCCCACACACACAGTCACTCACATACATACAGATACAGAGTGCTCTCAGACTCAAGAGACTTCTTGACTGAATCCACAATTCACTCAATACATCGTGGAAAGGCTGAATGTTAACTGCCTTTCTTTTGCTGGAAAAAGGTTCGCTGACAATAGATGGGCCTTGGAGTTAAATATCAGAAAGGTCAGAATGTGGAAAGGGACTTAGTGAAATGTGAAATGTTGCAGCCTTGACAATTTAGAGCAGTTATATTCAGTCTCTAATCCTCAGGTGGCCATTTTTCTCTTTCAGAGTGCCTGGATCTGTCTTCTTTCCTCCTCTCTCTCTGTCTGTTTCTCTCAATCTGTCTCAGAGTATAGAGGTTAAAGAACAGCTTGGGAGGGACACATAAGAGAGAATGATGGAGAATGCAGCTAAAAGGTTAAGGAGGCTGTAATCCTGTGGTAAAGGACAGCCAAAACTCACACTGTGCTTCAGCTGTGCCCCCCCACCACATGTAGATGACCTTTAGCATGTAAAAAAAACTAAACAGCAATTGTTTTTATGTTTATTTGTAAATATGTTTTAGCAAGGCTTCATTATCGTTTTTACTTTGGTTGTGTTAGGAGGTCCAGGCTTTTATTGTGAAGAAGAAGAAGCAGCAGAGGAAGCAGCAGAAAAAGAAGTAGTAAAAGAAAAAAGAAGAAGAAGAAGAAGTTCAGTAGCAGGAAGAGCAGGAAGGGCAGGAAGAGAAACAGGCGGTAAAGTATGTGGTGAAAGCGAAAAGAAAATGATGTGACTGACTTAAAAATTACATGTTCAGCACCCAGTTTATGTGGGCACAAGGTTCGTAAGTTTAGTTTGTGTTGTGTGCATTGTGGATGAACTTTATGATGCATTTGTCTGTTTTACCGTGTTTAAAGGGGACTGAGTGCTGCATGCTGCATGCTAACTATGTGGAGTTTGCTCAAAGTTACCACTGTTCCTTCATGCTTGGCTAGCATTAGCTGACATTCTTTGACAATGTTGTGCTTGCTAAAAAATTGTGTTAGTAAATGTGTTTATACAATACAGCATTTCATGTACTATGAAATCGAGCCCCTGCCACACGTAAATTGCATTATTTCTGTCTAATGATAGGTGGGCTTTATCGGTGTTTTATTCATTTAAAGTACTTACTGACAGAGATTATCATTAACATAATTAATTAGGATAAACTGGTAATATTTTCTTTTTTCTTTCTCTTAGGCTTTACAGTGTGATGAGGGAATACTGTGATTATAAGGAGCAACACTAATAAAGTATCTATGAACCAGTTCCGAGTCAGACCAAATATTAGCCGGGGATGTTACACCACAGTTGAATATAATCACTGCTAATTTCAGACTCATTCAAAACCTCTGAAGGCCAGAACAATGCAGGTGTAGTCTATAACACTGTAACCACCAGAATTATTCCAAGAATTGAAATGTTCAACACAGGTTTGTTTGACCTTAAGGACACAATCATTGTGTTTTGGGAAGAAATGCCAAATGTGCTATAAACATTTGATGGTTCACCAGAAAACGGCACAGAGCATCTGAACCCTTTTCATCCCTGTCAAACACACTGACAGTGCATCATACAGTAAATGCCTAATGTGTGGCAAAGCTCCAAAGATACAGATTCAAAATTATTATTTTTTTAAGATACCAGTTAAGCCTGGTTGAATTTCACACCACTGGAGGAAATAATGTGTTAAATCTAAGCTAACAAGAGATAATAGATTGTGTTTTCTCCTTTTGCTGAGCTTCAGGACTCCACAGTTCTCTATTCCTTTTTAGTCTGGGATCAACAAAGAACAGAACAGAGATTTTGAGCCTTGGATTGACCGTGGAAGCTGGGCACAACAGCAGCAGGAGGCCTCTGAATAGGGACTTCCTGCTTAGGCTGCGTCTTGCATCTCAAGTTAGTGTGAGTGGATTTGCCGCTGGTTGGTCGCAGCCTTGATTCACTGGGGTCATAAACCCAGATACATGATTATAGAAGTCATTTTCTATCAGACAATAGGGGCATCTGTTCCGTTTGCAAATTGCACAAACCACTATTTGCTCTTGTATTCTTGGAAAGTTTTTGTCCTGTCTATCTGCTGTACAGATTTCCTCGGCAGCACTTTAGGAGCAGCCCCTCCCTCTCTGAAGCACAGTTGAGTTGGCCAACCAACAGGATTAGCATGCGCGTTACTGTCTGTCATGGCACAGATGCAATCTAACGAGGACTGGGACTCTTTTCACAGGTCTCTAGCATCTAGAGGTCATCTGGTAAGAGGTAAAAAAATGTCCAGTGTTTCTTCTGGGGTAGTTAATCTACAGGTTTTGCAACTGATCGGGCTGTTCAGTATTGGCACTGTCCTGTGTAACACATGGCAGCCTGCTGCCTGCGAGGGTTGCATAGGAATGATTATTGAGCAGTCCAGATCAAGCCAAAATATACAACAGATTTCATTGCACTTATCTCAAATAGACTCATGATGAGAGATGAATTCTGGAGTCAGGAGGGCCGATCTCAGAGTGTCTTGATGTTATCCAGAGAGACTAGGGCGAAGGTTACAAGCAGTGAAAAAGACCCCATAGAAAATAATGTGTATATTTTATAAATAGCACGCATGCACAGTGAGTGCATCACCAGAACTCCGCCACAGCGAGGATCTCATCAAAAGGATGTGATTTACCAGCTCTCTTTTCAGTTTGTCAATCAATTTAACAATGTAAACCTCTTTTAGAAATAAAGACTGACCTCATTGGGTTTTGTCCTGACAAAATTGACCCATCTCAAGCAAATCTAGCACACTGAGGCTGAATAGTGCTTAGCTTTGTCCCTGCACATCATTACCCCTCTCTTCACTCTATTCACTCTGGCTCAGAGCAGAGAAAATGACTGAGTGATATAACCAAGGTTCCTGTGTCTAACTCTGTCACTGCTCTGTGCTTTCTGTGCACACTCTAAGGCAACTTCAGAGAGAGCAGCGGGTTAAGGTGCTGATCTTGCACATTAGACCACCTCCTCACAACCTCAGCCACTACCTGCCCGGACATCTTGGTGCTAAAGCAAAAGGAACCATTCTGTAAACTGCAATTTAGTCAGTGTAAACTGTTAATGAGCAAAGACCCATGATCTGTTTATTTAGCAGTGTCTGAATTTGCCACACAACAGTTCTAGCTCCAAATAACAGTCATCCCAACCCTACCCACTATTTTTTGAATGAGTCTGTCTGATCTTTTGTGAGGGCACAGGGTTTGAGGGCTTTCCTCCCGTTTAATGGAGGAAAATGAGCAACATGTGCATTAAGTGCTGTACAATTCCCAGTAGGATGCTAATAGCATATAGAATAGACGTTTCTCAGTTGTAAGATGATTATGAATCAATTAAAAGCCAGTTCTAAAAATAAATTCGACCACTCTTCTGATTATTGTCTTCTATATTTACACTTCCTCTACATTGTAGAAGTAATTATATTATATACTAACCTTTTGCCTCATAAAGCACAAGAATCTAAATCATGAGTGACACATTTTACAGGGTCAGTGGGTGATGCATTTTTCTCACTTGATAGGCATCACCATTGCAACACAGGTGCTTCACGTTAGGTAAGAGAGCCATTTATTCTGCTCCTGTCACAACTGCATACTGTTGCCTGGCAACAATCACACAAGCCTTTCATCAAGAGTGAAACACCGAATTT
This sequence comes from Monopterus albus, assembly GCF_001952655.1. Classification (NCBI taxonomy): domain Eukaryota; kingdom Metazoa; phylum Chordata; class Actinopteri; order Synbranchiformes; family Synbranchidae; genus Monopterus; species Monopterus albus. The sequence goes on along the minus strand of NW_018128028.1, from coordinate 491,709 downwards.
TTTTTTTAAAATTAATCACTCTTTTACTGATTGTAAAATTGCTAGTGAAGATGTTATTAGTGCTGAATATGCACAGTGGGTATGACTCTATTGCATTATGCAGCTCTCTACTGAAAGCTTTACAATTTTGAAATAGAAAACATTTAATGCTATTAGTAACTGCAACTTTATGGAACAAATCTAACTATGGAAATGACACCATTACACTCTTTAATGAGGGAACTGATGAACTGTTAAACTGTTTCCCAATCCACTCTGAATTTGTCAAACAAGACTTTAACTTCCTTGCTGGAAACATTTAACCAAAACCAAAGTATGCTTCAGAGGTTGCTTTCTATATTGTTGAAGAAGGATAAATTATGTGTAATTTGCACTGCTAATTCAACATAAGACAAGATTACTAGAAGCAGTTAAACAAAGGTCCAAATGGAATAAGAAGAGAGTTTCCAGCAAGACTGAAATTTACAACTTTTCATGTTTATACCACTCTGTAGAACAATGTGTTCCAAAACCAACATAGGAAACTTGATAAACCATTTTCTCATTACCGAACATGGAGAAGATAAGTAAAAATTTCCAAGTGCAAGGGCAACATTACAGAGATATTTTGGTGCATATTCCCCAACTGGGACTAATTCAGAGGCAGAAGTGCCTGGAGGACCAGTCTGTCTCTAACAAAATTGGTTTACCAAAGCAGAATGTACAAACATACAGGCTGAGGCCAATAGCTGCCTCCTGCATGCACGGAAATCAACTGCAGAGGTCTCCCAGCTGAAGTCGAGTCTTTACTGTGGAGCAAGATATGCTCAGGATCTCAGACTGAGGGCTACCTGGAAGGTCCTCAAGTGCCTACTTAGAAAAGTAGCCCTGTGGTGACAGTGAGATTTTAGCAATTGCTAATTAAATTGAATTGTTTTTCTGCATCACGGTGTGTTTGAGCATTTGCTGTGCGGATAAATGAAAGTTGTCATGCCAATAAAATACCCCACCAGCCCCTTGTTTGAACAACTGTGAATAATAAATTTAAGAGAAAGGTGGCCCAGGTGTAAATTTAATCAATGGCTGAGGCTCTGACACTTTCAGATGTTGTGTTTGACAAATACTTCTAATAAGCTTTTGTCTTAAGTGCTGTCAGTGCGGTCTGAAACATAACTAAAACCCTTTGTTCTCCAAGTCAGATTTTATGTTCTAACATTTCAAAGCAGCACTCAGGCCTCTGATTTAATCAACAGTTGCATTTCATTTCAAATGTTACAGCTTAAACATGAACAAGCCATACAGTCAAGGAAAAAAAAGTATATATATATGTACAGTATATAAAATGCATGTTATTCTTAGACATCACAATATATTGCTTGACAGAGCTCCATTTAGGGACCTGGAATTTCATTCCTTGACACTCTCTCATAGTAAAATCACACAACAGCATGCACACACCACAACCACTCACTCATCTCTCACACTCATGTCAAGGTTGATCTGAGTCACACATTCATCCCAATTAGCACTTTGATTTGGAAGCTGATAGGTGGTGATACTGGCAGCTTTGGAAGGATGCACCCATCATTCTCCTCTCTCTTTCACTCTTTCAATTCCTCCCTTTGGTTCCGTGTTGGCTTTATTTTTATTTATTTATTTATTTATTTTTTTACATACCTCCTTTTCTACACATTTTCTTGTTGGGTTTCCTGGCACATTCCTTGGATATTCTTTTGACTGTAAAATGAATGGAAAAACTACAAAATAACAGAGAGC
>NW_018128028.1:466857-489739 GCF_001952655.1 Monopterus albus | reverse complement strand
ATCAACAACAAAAACAACAGAAGACCTGTTGAGGAAGTAACTGTGGTGTTGCTGCAGAAATATTCCAAAATGGTGGAATGAATTTGCTGCATCCTGGGACACAAGAAGCCCATATTCACATGCACTTCTATTTAAGACCCATTACAGCCACACACAAGGCATAGAGGCTACATTTCCAAAGTTTGGCAAATTGCATTCTAATCTGATAAGTGGAAATGTTATTTGATGTTGCTCATTGGATTCTCAGTGCACTTAACATTTCAAGTCCATTTTCCTGTGTGGGTCTGCTTCAAGTGGTGAAATAACTGGGGCCATGTAAGAGAGAGTCAATATCTAGAAATGTAAAACTTTTATGCTTTTATTCACAGTATGTTTGCCATTTGCACAAAATCTAGAATTTAGCTTTGTCTTACAAGGACAAACTGGAAAAAGTTAGGATAGTAAAGGGTCTTACATAGGTCAGGCTGATGCCACAGGCCTCTTGTGTACCAGACAGAATATTTCACCAACCCTACAGTAATAAGATCATTCACTTATGAGGCAGGCTACTAATCACTAATGGCTGATATCCTGAGAACAGTCAAGACACTGAAGGGAAGGAAGGTGCACCAAGAATTTCCAATCTGTTTCTTGTATGGCTAGATTAATTTTTTTCTTTGTTATGTTGTCATTTTAATAAGCCTTTTAATCATCAAAAGAGGAACCTCTAACAGTGGCATGGAAGGGGAGAGTTGATGAAAAGACTAAATGAAAGATCAAGTCAAGATGGCGGGTTGAGCTGATGGAAACAGACAGCATGCGCCAAACAACGGGTCATGCTCGACGCAAAAATACAGAGGTGACACAATTTTAGAGAAAAGACAGAAAGAGAAAAAGGCAGAGACAGGAGAAGAGGAGGAGAGGGTTTGGTTTCGTCCTGTGACCTCGACACACTCACCATCCTCTGTTGGAACATAGATGTTTAGATAAAGACAATCCTCATGTTGATCCTGTATGTACGTGGTAACTATATCCAGGTTGAACGTGAACCATATTGGCATCATGATCTCTGGCACAGCATTGTGAATATTTTGAGGGCAGACAGGAGCAAAGTGGGTGGCGTTCTTGATTCCTGACCAAGAAGACGGCGGCTCAGGGGGCATGAAGCGTTTTTCTCCCACTGGGGAGGCGGCGTATGGAACCCCAAGATACTGATCCACTGGGCCCAGAATCTCACTAGGCAGGGGCACTCTCACCCCTCGGAGTTTCCCATACTGAGTGTTCACAGTGGGGTAGTAGTTCTGAGCTGTCACAGCCACAAAGCACCAACAAAAACTTAAAATCCACAAGGACACGCTGAAACTGGTGCAGCTGTGGGCACAGAGGCAGTTCTGCGAGGGGAGATGACTTCTCCTTGAAGAAAACCACATTGTCCTTGTGAGCGAGTGCAAGTGCAAGTGACCAACATACAAGCTGGGGCACCCCCTCAGCAAACACACAGGCTTCCTGCTCAGCCCTGCAGTCTAGGCACCTGAGGGACAGTCATCAGCTGTGATAATGGAACCTGCCAGCTGACAGATGAGGAGAAACAGTCACAGTTATGTATTCCTCTACACAGCCAGGTCCTTATTCTCTGTCCTCTCTCTGCTCATCAGATCTTCTAGCCAGTGCTGCAACAGAAAAAGACAGCAACAGAAAATTAATGACAGTTTCCTGACAGCCCACATGTTTGCTCCCATTTTTATTGACTTGTGCAGTCCGTTTCTGTCATGACATAAAACAGCTCACATAAATATGACAGTGCTCTTATCATCACTCCACATAATCAGGAACCTTCCTTTGACTTGGATACTGCAATTAGATCTTGGGCAACTTATCAAGATGTGCCTAATAATACTAATATGACAGCTAAGATGTGAAACACATCGACTGGCAGTATGTAATTACTAATGTTTATATTAATAGGTAAAGAATAGCAACATTTACAGGAATATCACTACTATAGTACAACTCAGCAGCAGTCATAAAAGTCAAGATGGCACCCTCAACACAGGACCCTAATAACATGATAAAAATGTCATGTCCTGCTTTATGTTATGTAATGTAATATGTTCTCTATGTCTCTCTTTGGTATAGATATGAACAAAGCAAAACTTAAAATTCAGCCCTTGTTTTCTCTTCCAGGAGATCAGTTTTTGGGATAAACAGAAGAAGGGGTAGAGGAGGATATAGCTACAGGCAGCACACATTCCTTTAGTGACAGTGCTATAAATGCTAATCAGCAGTCCCATGGTGAACCAGTGGTGCCAGTGACAACACCATCCCACACTGCCTGATCAATTTTCAATTTCTGTAGCTTAGAGTCCCCCTCAGCCTTCGTGTGCCTGCTGCAGAGTTCACTCTAATAACAATAGAGAAGAAAATCCAGCATTTAGAGGAGGATATTGCATTTCAAAATGATGTGTAAATGATTTATAATGTACCAGCAGCCGCTGGAGTGCCACTAACCACTGAGAGAAAGCAATCTTGACGTTCCTGGAGGTGCTGTTATCACTAGGCAGCTATTCCCATCTGCTGTAGCCGTGCATCAGCGGAAAGCCCACCGCTGCGATCCGCATGTGTACATATAAGACCTCACTTCATATCCAAAACACATGCGTACATTTCGTAAACACTGAAGATGAGCGCACCTTCACTGATACTTGTGTAAATGAAAACATGTACGGTGGACAAATCTGCCCAGGGACTCCGGCGCACTGAGAACCTGCTAAGTGATAATACATAAGAAGCCATTCATATCTAGTCTGGGGACCTAAAGGCATGCATTGCTGGGGGCCAACAGCTGGCAAAGTCTTCAAAATGCTACAAAAGTCCCTTCCCTGCCTGTTAGACTCTCTACAGCAGACGCAGAAGAGCTAGCAGCCATTATTTCCGTACTCCTATGTAAAAGACTATAACGTTAAAAGTATTTTTCCTGTTTATTTTTATACAAGACAAGCATATGCCATCCACCAATGCCACATACCACAACATTAATAGTCTCAGCTTGAGTAAAACACTTGAACCTAAATGGACCTTTAAAAGGATACACAGCTCACCAAGAAAATCTCTATGAACAACACAATACACAGAAGAAAACACACTTCAGTTTAATTGTTTAGTCCACTAAATACTACTATCATGAAGCCTAGAAGGTATAATGATCAGTGTTTTTCAAACAGCTTTAAAGAGGTGCTGATTCAACTTTGTGGTTACTATAGTGGTTGTAATTTGACATGCTGTTGAATTGAATTGTGCTACACTGACAGGTGTTTCTAATATCTTGTCCACCTGTTTTAAATGGTATCAGCACATTCAATGGCCATCAGTGAGAGCATACATAGATATGGGTCAGCAGGGCCCTACGCCACCCTTTATTCAGCTCAGTATGCTGTTGTCATATGCCACACGGTCACTGTCATGGTTACAATAATAAAATGTGGGCCACACAAGCTTTACACACAAGCCCCATACAGAGACAAAAACCAACAATGAATTCCATGTACTCAGTGTAATGTCTATAAACCCAGACCCTGCTGGTTCCTTTGTACAGGAGACCTCCACTGTAAAAAAAAAAAAAAAAAATACTATTTCAGTACAAACACACAAGTGAGATATGCTGCATGCTTATTTTTTGACAGATTACTGCCATTAGAGCAGAGTGCATGCATGTGCAATTGACTCTTCTTTACTTCAGAGACTGTACAAAGTAATGGCCTTTTTAGTCTATGGACATAACCACACATTTTGTAAGAAAATACCTCACCCAGTGCAGCTGTGTAGCTCACTGCTGTGTTTTAATAGTATTTTTTGAACAGTGGAGCTGTACGGCACAGACAAATATGCTAAACCAGGGTTTGTTTTCAAATGTATTATGGTCAGTACACAAAATTCATTGATGACTATAATGTGTGTCTGGGATTTGTGGAAATTACAAAAACATAGAGAATCACCCACCTTACCCTTTAAAGGAGTGATAAAACAAAAAACAATAACAAACATTTAAGCAGTTGATAACAACCCAAACAGTTTATAGCCACCTCATTTATATGAATGAAAATGTTGCTCACCCCTTTTACAGCAAATCAGTGAGTGAATATTAGAAACCCTTCTCAATAGAACGTAAAACAATTCAACAGCACCAGAGAGCCACAGCATCTAAAACGACCATAAAGATGAATCAGCACTTCTCTAAAACTGTTTCTACAATGATTTCAGCAATAACTGACCTTTACATTATACCATTCATAAAGGTAGGACATGTTGCAGAGCTGTTGTATTGGACTGCATTACTTTTAACGTGGTGTACCAGATATAATTCAGTGTAAAAGTATCATAAAACCTAATGGAAGGGGGGTATGAATATCCAAGCCAACATGTCTGATCCCTCTTCAAAACCTATTTTAACTTGAGTTCACATTGATCACATTTATGAAGAGTTCTGTAGGTGAGAAGTTCCACATATTGATCCCTTGAACAAAGAAAGGTGTCTGTCCAAAGGCACTTGTTTTCTGCTTTTATTTTTAACTGAAGCCATTTCTCTTTAGATCAGCACACACAGCAGCAGAAAAAGGTGTGATAACACTAATTCAATGCTGAGATAAAATACATCAGGTCAAACTTTTTAATCAGGACATAGCAAGGACATAGGACAGTGTGATGGAGTGTGTGTGTTTAGAGGACACAGCGCAGAGGACTTCATCAGTCTCCCCTCCAACTGCATCTCAGAGGTCCTCTCTGCTTTGATCTCTCTACCTGCTGAAGTCCTGCCAAGGGAGGAACAGAGAGAGAAGGAGAGAGAGAGCGACTGCATGAGTTCTCCCTCATCATCTCAGAAATATTGATCGCCTCATCAACGTGGCCTTGAAGCCCATAATAAATACAACTGGGGTGATGGAGGCTGTTGGAGGGGGGCTGACTCTATGGGAGGTTATTAGCCCTTAATGCAAGAAGGCACTTCACCAAGTACATGCTCTTAAACACCCTCATCCTCAATTTCTTGGTCCCTGATTAATTGGACATGTTAAATTCTGCCAGTCCAGTCCATATTCATCAATATTCAAAAGTCCCCCGATGGCAGAACATGTGAGTTGTCCCCATACAGATCCCGTATTTTAAAGAAAATATATAGACTTTCTTCCTCTTTATTTTGGTCAGAGCCCACAGCCATGTACACTTACTGTAAAAGACCCTTTGTTCTCCTACAGCGGAGAGATCTCTGCATCGCAATAAAAGTCTGAGCATAGAGCCAAATGTACTCCTACGCCCCGACATCCCTTAGAGAGCAGCTGAATGGACTCTGATAAAAAAGGAACCAATAAGAGTTCTGAGTAGATGGAGCTTCTAACTCTCCCCACTCTGTTATTATAGTAGCTGGTCTGCAACAGAAGCATTCACAAAGCTGCATTAGTCCTCTGAAACAATAACTTCAAATGAAGTGAGCCATTCCAACCTGAGAGAGTATTTAACAATATATAATAATATAATTCCTGATTACAAATGCTTCTGGTGCTGTTATAACTAAGACAGAATATGCCATTATAGGAACGATAAGAGACAGGCAACAAGATGGGAACCAGAAGAACCTGTGTGTCTGGGCAGTTACCTCGGCTGAACTCATTAAAATGTAAGAGGCGATGGTAAAAACTTAATTTAGTGTCTTCACCTTCTTTTTGTTCTCCACTATGCATCAGTGCAAAGGCTCCATTTTGAGATAAGCCTGACTTATGATAGGCTTGCTTTTTTGGTCTTTGTGTCAATAATGTGAAAAATACATCTGTAAATTATCGGCGTGTTTCTTTCAAACAGGAAAACAGGGATTTCAACATGCAGCAAAATCAATAATGAATGAATGTAGACACATACTGTAGTTCTCCTCTCGCAGCCACGCTCTTTATATAAGCCCCTGGGCTTGACGAACAACAGCACGCCATCTTACATCAAGGAGATTGACATGTTTCAGAAACAACATTCACAAAGTGTCAAACCCAGACTGCGCTTCATAAAGCTTATGCTGGGAACCAGTGCCTCTGTAACAGTGAGGGATGAGGATGCACTCTTCCGTTCCTTTGCTCTATTTGTCAGACACAGAGCCTGTGCAGTCATTATTACTAAGATCTGGCATTAAATCAAGGACAAAGACACGGCACATTCTGACTGCTAATCACCACGGTGATGCTGACATATTTTTAAAGAAGCAAAAGGGAAATGGTGAGGAATGATGGTGCTGCTGCTGCGGCTGCCAGCAAAGCTCGGTGTCTCTACCCCTTCTCCTGGCTGCTGGATAAAGGCTGTCATGAGCATCATTACCAGTCAAATGGCCAAGGAAACATGGAGAGGTGAGCTAGGCAGGCCAAATAATGATAGATTCTAGGTGTGTGCATGCTGAGATGAATTCTGTGGCTGCACAGCAAATAATGGCCATTCTGTTAACTGCTGACAGTGCTCGAAACAACTGTTAGCTCTTTGTAACCAAAATGATAAGGACAGATTTGATCCACAAGTTTCCAAGCTGCAAGTCGAGGCAGTGGACCCATTCCTACATCTGAACTGCCTCTCTTTCTCTTGATTGGGTATGTACACCTCAGAGTGTCAGATACAGTTCAGTCAGTAATACAGTATATGCAACAATATGTGTGGGTACAGGGATATTAATCAAAGCTACTTACTCAATTAAATGGAAAAGGACTGTGGAGTTTACATTTAAAAATGATAAATAAATTTACCCCAACAGTTCATCATCCAAACTCCTATTGATCTGCACCAAAGCCCCATCAGACATTTCTACTGAAAAAAACTCAAAGTAGCTAATCACTCAAATAGCCTGCAGGGATTCTTGAAGAAACCGCAGGGGCAAGTATTGGGTCCATCTCTAATCTAGCTGTATGTAAACACATTAAGGCTTTACACATGGCATACTCATTATCCGAGCTCCCACAGATGCCGTTTGCAGGGTGGGATTTGTTCTCTTGATGAAGTGTTTTGTGTGCAGTTTCTATCACCCTGCCAACACAGCTCCAGAGTGCTGCTACCCAAAGAGCAGGAAGGTTATGTCAGGTCATTAGAAATGGCCAAATCATCGACCATAAACAATGTTAGTGAAAAATTTGGTGATTTAACTTTTATTACACATCTGACAAACTTCCTTACAAAAGCATTTCCCACTGGATATCTACAGTGTGTCGTTACATTTCAGGGGTTCACAGTCTGAGTACTGCACATACCTAGTCTCTGAAAATGTGGGGAATGTTGAGCCATGCTTGAATTTTGAGCCATGGGGCTGCAATGCCAGTCTGGTCGATTGCTGCACAATATCTCAATACTTATTTGATAGGTTGAAAAGCTGTCTCTATACTGTAGGATTAATCTGACTGACTTTGGTAATGTCCTGATTATTTACCTAGCATCGATATGAGGTTGACTTTTTACGTTTTGAGATACAGTAGCTTGCCAACTGTTAAATGGATTGCCATGTTAATGCACCTTTTCCCCACAACATGGACTGTAATAACTTCAATGATGCTCTGATTTTTCATCTAGTCTCATCATTGGGTCAAAATTGTAACTGATCCTGTAATCCTTATGGTCAAATGGATGCAATACTAATTACTTTCTCCCCATCCTTGGTTGAAATTTGTGTTTAATGCCAATTTACAAAAGTGGTTGGCATGACCAGAAGGTTCTGGAGTCAAACCTGCCAGGCAGCTGGGTCTTTCTGGGTTTGAATATTCTCCTTGTGCCTGTGTTTCCTCCATTTACTCCAGCTTCCTCCCATAGTCCAAACATTATGCAGATTAGGTGAATTGGTGACTCTAGGTGTGAGCACACCACTTTTTCAAGAATATTGTTCATGGCAAATAAAAAAGAAAAACTAAAAAATAGTAAAGGAAAAGAAAGTAAGACCAGATTTTCCTGTATTTTCCAAATCCCCACTAAAAAGAACATTTTCATCCAAGATGACTGACACAAATATCAGTGTTCAGCTGCGTCACATCTTTATTGTGTGCACTGTTTACATTGCTACCTGTCTGAATGTTGTGTTTCCTACATCTGTGAAGTAGCAACAAATGTGATTGGACTTGCTGGGCACATATGAAACATGACTGAATTTCTAGAGAGCATATACTCAAGCATACCACAGAAAATTTTGCAGATATTTCAAGCAGCTCCTCTCATCTCCTTCACTATGGGGACAGCACATATAACATGGCAGCACTAATATACATTTTTGGCCTACAATAGGATTTATTTTTAGCCTTCTGGGATGCATCTTTAAAAAAACTCAGGCAAGTGCAAGGAACCTGAACAGTGTAGGTGTGACACTACATATATGAATCAAATAACAGTTTATGACAATTGCTTCAAATGTGAACTGCTATAATCCTGCTCCACTCATTGGTCTACACGCTGCTTGTCACTGAGTTCCCCACTAGTCATTGGAGTTACTGTGTGCGAAGAAATCTTAATAACGATACACTGATTGAATATTGTTTGAGATTAAGGAGGGTCAAATATCAAAGGTCAAGGTCAAAGTGTTTGTTTGTCATATGCACAGTTAGGAAATGTGTTTCTCACATCCAGCTAATGGGGAGTCACTCAGACATCAACGTAGGCTAGGCGTCAATGTGTCAAACTGGACAACCTAAAAGTGAAAATATCTAGTGGTGAATTCAAAATTGTAGATGATACATCATTGAAGGCCAAGTCGGACATTTAGGAGAAATTTGGTGTGGTTACAGATTGAGAACAACATTATCAGCAGCTTTGCTGCTGTAAATAATGCCAAAAAGTGTTAGCACCTGATAGCCGCAAGCTAGGCACTTCCTCACTAAAGGGAGCAGCTGCAAAGCCCAGGTGCTGGTCCATCGACAGATACTTTTCCAAGAACACAACTTTCAGCACTTTAAAGTAATTGACTGTGTAGCTAAAAGTCTATTTTAATTATGGGTACGGGTCAGGTTGCGGGTCTCATATTAACTGGTCGGGTCGAGTCCGGATTTCATTTGGGAATAACTCTAGGTAACGAATCGGAGTGATTTGGAGCTTTGCGGGTGTGGGGCAGGTGCAGGTTTTCAAAACTGGACCCTTGCAGGACTCTGTGCCAAAAAACTGATAAGGGTGGGAGTGTGGAAAACATTTTTCTATTCACACAAGAGTTGAAATGAAGGGTTGCTGTGAGTTAATTGAGGTCTGGCTGATAATTACAACAGGGAGTGGATCTCTCACAGTCAGGGTTGCACACTCAATGACAGTGCATTAACAAATCTTAGGTAGACCACCTCCGCTGGCTACTATTGACTCTTCTACTGTGGGTTAAAGAGACCATGAAGTTGTCCTTGGCCTGAATAACCATTTGCAGACCTAGTATTAAATGCAGTTGTGCGGCTAAAAGTAACCCACATTGAAGTGCAATTATTTAATAGGAACAGAACAGTTCCTCTGGGCCTGAAGAACATTTCTTATCATAAAGTGATTTAGATTGTGTTTGCAATGTACAACATGTAATATACATCTAAAACTGTATTATGTGGGTAATTTATGATGCAGTAATATTTACAGTTTGATGGGCATTTCCTGCTAGGAATAGATGAAAATCATTCTTGTGGTTGTACAGTTCCTTACAGTATCCCACTTTACAGAAGCTACAGTAAAACACAAACCATTTCAAAAAGCAGTGGAGTCCTGCAGTGAGCGCATATAATCCACCACTTTCATCCACTACATTTTGAAATACATTTTTTGCAAAGATTAAAAATTCAGACTGACTTGTCCAGATGACTGTGAACTTAATTTAATTTTTTATAATAAGCTCAAAGCTGTTGGAGCTGTACTGCAAAATGTAATATTCTTGCTGTGCATGTGTGAGTGTAAATGTTTGTGCACATGTACAGCATACTGTAATATGCTGAGAAAATGAATCTTCATCGGCCTGATAAGCCAAATAACAACTTTAAATTAAGGTAAGTGGGCTGCACTTCTCAGTGAAAATTGAAAGATCAGCTATACGAATTGCTGTGAACAGGCTCCATGCTGTACATATACCAAGCAGCCACATGACCTAGATGCTGTTGTAAAATTAATGAGCTAATAAGGTGCTTTTGTATTTGCAGCTGGTACAGTAATGTGAAAACACAGATATTCCATATTCAGGTAAATTATTGTGTTAGACTCTCATGCAAGAACACAAATTCATTAATTTGTTCTGATCTAAAAGTATCACAGCGTATCTTTTTTGTAGCACAACTCTGGTGCATCATGTACAGCAGTTTTGTAGCTTCACCTTTTCCTTTGAGGTATGTGTGGAAATGTCAAATGTACTTTTAAAATGTTCCTGAATCAGACATCTAAGAGTCATTAATTGTGACTGATGAGCAAAAAGCCAAGATGGATTTAGAGAAAACAATGTGTTAATGAACACAGCAACACACAACACATTATTTTGATGTTTCTTTTCAAAGACTTCGACGACTTGGCTTCCTCATAAAGAATTCACAAATGCCAAAAGCACAGTGGTAGAATGATGCTTTTGACATGCAAATGCCTGATAGTTGCAGAGAAGTGAAAGGTGCCAAAGTGTATTGTTGTGTGACAAGCAGGATTTCTGAATACAGAGCTAAAAACCGAGACGTATACAGAAGTGAAACAGCAAAACCCACAGCATGTGTGTTTTTATACCAAAAAGACATAATGGATTCATGAGCATTAGGGTGCAGGCCTTATTTATAGAAGGAGCACAGGGTTACTGTAACCTAATGACAACAGATTAAATGAGGGCTGTCCACTGTACATGATGCCTGGAGATTTATGGGAGCATAATTAAGTTTTGAACCGACCCAGCAGTGATGTGCTTTTAACTAAAGGTCAGCAGTAAACAGCGATGTGAGGCACACTTGATTACTATGTATATCACAACATCAAAAAAGATGCTGCTGCACTAATGAGGGGGTGACCTTCATCCCTGGCGTAAACAAAGACCAAACAAACACATGCTGCACAACATTGCCCCTATCAGCTTTTAATAAGAGATGTTGAGGAAATTAATAGCACTTTAATATTCAGAAGGACTCCAACAGAAGGACATACCATCTTTGACATTTCAGAGAAAGTCTGGTTTGCTGGGGAACACATTCAGGCTGTGAACAAAAAATGTATTGTATTTTACTGCATCCCCTGAATATAGATCCACCAATGTAACACAATCTTAAAAAAAAAGATAAAATTAAATCCTGACTTCTTTCTTTTCAGTCAAGTAATAAATAATCCACATTTTAAAACATGACCATCAGAAATGTAAATGTGGTTTTAGCAGTTCTTGATTCATTACATTACAGGATCATTCAGAGCTACAGACAGGTGGATTTAGAGGAGATGAAGAGAGATTAGTGAGGTGATATCAGTCGCCTCAGTTAAACCATTCCCTTATCCAGCACCATCACCGCCCTTGTCTGATTTCCCCATTGATCCCACTCAGACTATAGAGATACAGCTATGGACAAGGATTTCAAAGCGTTGGAAAACAGCTAACTTCATTTCAAAATTTGAGGACAGAGTCATGCTTATCCTTAAATTCTGAAAACAGCTAATCCAAAAATTCAACCAAGACTCTGGTGTCCAGTTATTTCAAAGTGTTGGAGACTAGATAAACAGGCAAAATGTGTGTGGACCACAAAGACGTCCTGAGGGCAACGAAGCAGCTGTTTTCCCTCCAGTGCCTCTCTGACTTCAGAAAAGCACCCATCTCACTCTGCTCATTGTCTGTTCACATTCATATTCTAGATATTATTAGTCAGTTCAGAGAATCCAGATGACGATGAGCTCCAAGGGACATTTTAAATGACAGTGCCCTTTCTTGAAGGGAGAGCGTAAACAACAGAAGCAACCAATGCTGTCTTGTTACTAATGCTCATCTGCATTCAAGGAAAAAATCAAGTGTAACTGAGGGCAAGGCTGGGAAGACAGAATGTGACTTTTCAAATCTAAAGGAGGGTGAGAGTGGTTTGGTGAAGGGGGCTGAGGCAGAGACATGCCTCACTATCACACATGGAGAAGGGAACACTGTCCCCTGACAGAGTCCTTTCTGCTCACCCCGGCAGATATGTCTGCTCTCCATTCACTATTTCTAATCCTGTCTGAAAGCCTATCTCGAATGTCAGGCTTCTTCCAAAATTGGCTCGTGTTCTTAGTGATTGATTAAAGTACTGTAACCCAGCTTTATCAGACCGCCCTGAACTCTGTATTTCTGCCAAATCTATTAGGTAATGCATCCTTTGTATTGCACTGGTTGGTCTTTCCTCTTTTTCTCTCCCTGTCTTTGAGAAACGCAGAGATCCATTTACTATGATACAAAATGCTTAGTCGTCCCTGGCGCTATCAGATCGTGCAGCAGCCTTCAGATCAAACAGGGTGCTGCCTTAAGCTCTCAACAGTTTGTGACATATGTGGCATCCTAATTCAATACAGCATTATTCACTGAAATTGACTCAAATTTATCACCAGAGTCTGCAACTGTGAGCACAGGGATATACTTAAAACACATTTGATAATCCCCATTTCCTCTTTTCCGGCTTTTGACTGCTGCCTTGGTGGTACCAGAAACACAGCAATGTCCCCCTGGCATTGAGCTAACGGTATGGCAATAATTCATGCATTCTATTGCTGTAATATCCCCAGTGCCATTGCACACAAAGGAGAGGAGAGGTTGCCCTGATATTACTGCTGACGCCTGAATCCTAGATGTTGCACTTAGAATGTCCCCTGCAGGACATTATTCAAATACACACATATGAACTATAAAAGTCCAGGAGACAAGAGTAGGCCACTACAGTACCAAACACATACGCATTCTTGGACACTGCAGCTCACTGAGGGTACTCAAGGTCATGTAGCAAGGCGCCACACATACAGGATGTCCCCTCTTTCTGAAATCCATATTTTATCTAGTATCCATCTAAAACTATGGCTCCGTATTGAGTGGAATGAAAAGACACAGCACAGACACTCTGCATACGGAGCTCTGGGTATGAATAACAATCCCTTTTGTGTACTTTAAACAGAGTAGAAGACTACATTAATGACTGCACACTTAGAAGTAGGCCTTGTCCAAGCACTGCAGGCAAATCTGGCCTCGGTTTGTCTGCACTTCCTCAAAAACTGCACCCAACACACACTGCAAGCAACTGCTGAATGTCCCGTCATATTCTGTGCCTGCTTTGCACCAAAGAAGCCCAGAGCAATAACACATACTGTAGATAACACATGGGCACTCATACTCCACACTGTGTAACTGTGATCATGCATCTACCATACACTCACACAATGCAGCATTTCTAAACCTGTTTTGCTCTAATGCAATTATTTTATGGTAATAATAATGATAATCACTTTTTATTGGCCAAGTATGCTACACACACAAGGAATTACACTCTGGTACAGAAGCGAGGCAGCCATCTGTGGCGCCAACTCACACACACACACACACACACTGTCCCTGCAAGGTGCTCTGGCCATCTGGAGCAACTTGGGGTTCAGTGTCTTGCCCAAGGACACTTGGGTTTTAAGGGACAACCACTTTACCTCCTGAGCCACAGCTGCCCCGATTTCTCTTATCTGTCTTTTCAATCTACTTCCTAAGGTTTTTGTTTGTTTGTTTTTGTTTTTTTCCATAGCATCTGGAGGTTAGCTATCTTCTGTGATAAGTCGTATCAGATCAGATCCTGCTACATCAAATGCTACTTTAGGGCACATTATTTATTCATTTAACTGCTGACATCCAAACCATGCCCTAAACAGTGGCACTTTGAAAACTATCCCTCTGTGCCTGAACTGTGATACGAGTGCAGCTAGCAGGGGCTCACAAGAGGAAAAGAGTTTTAGGTTGCTTTTACCAGGCATGAATGTAGAGGAGATGGAACAACAGGGGCATTGTTGTGTTCTAGCTGTAGAGCCTTGGAGGTCCAGTGAGGAGCAAAGATGACAATGAAAGTGCCTCCATGCCTGATGTAAAATTTCATGTGACTACAAGGCCTTACTGCAGTTTTCACAGACAGTAAAAGTGAAGCCCTCAGGGGAAAAAGTGGCATGTCACCTATCACTAATACCCTGTTATGAACAGAAAGACCAGCTAGCATAAACACAACTTGAAAATATATGTATCAAACTGCAATGATTTACAAACATAACCATTTGTTATAACAGCTAATGATCTTTTGTTGTTTTACCTCGGCAATACCACGACTCACACTTTTTACTTTGTGAATAATATAAAAGCATCTGATAGCAAAGATTGTCCTCGACCTCCAGAGGTTAGCATTAGCAACTTGGTATGCAGACATACTCCACCAAGGAAATCCATATGTGATGGATACATCGAAAAAGTATTCAGCTGAAGAGGAGGGCCTCCTCTGAGCAGGATTAAGTGCTTTAGATCTAATGATGAGAGAGGGCCGGTTTTTATTTGTTTTCAAACAGGCATTTTGCTCTTGATGGAAAAGAGGCTGTGTTGTGTCTCCTGAGGGTATAAATGCTCATCAAAGACCCGGACTTGTCAAACAATCCATAAACTCTTAATGCCACATAACACAAAATACTTGCTAGTCAAGTTCAGAGAAAGAGCAAAAATCAATGAGAAAACAATTTATCCCAATTTACAATGTGATTATCGTGCACAGTGTTTTATATCATACTCTTTTGGTGTGTGATTTAAACCATTATGGGAGCGCTCATGTTTCGGGAAGTCGGACCCTCCAGCTCAGAATTCCTTGGTGGGATTGTTGCTCTTCTTATCAATATCTGTGGCCATGTCTGCCAGAAGATTTGGTAGCTGTGGAAGCCCAGGGCTGTAAATCTGGGCCAGGGGTTGTATGGGGTGCTCAGATAAATGGGTTGGGCTTTGTTCTATTGCAACACTGCTTGTTTCAACTTTCTGTGACTACCAGGGATTTAGAAAATTTGCTGCTGTCCTTGGGCCCCTCCCTGCAACAGCGGCTCTGAGTCGGTTTGACTCAGACCTGGTGCCCCAAGATTACATAAATATCCCCTAACCGCCATTCACCACTATATCCATGCTCTGCTGTTATGGTTGCTTTTTATCTTTAGTAATGTTTTGTTTTTGTGTGGGTATGGGGTGCAATTCTAAGATTAAAAAGGAAACTGAGGATCCTCATTTAACTCAATTTGACAAATCTTTTCATACTGTTGAACAATTAAATGCAAAGAGTAAATATTATCTCAGTGGAGGATACTCTGCTCTTGAGTCCTCTGTTCTGGACCCAATGGATTTGACTAGAAAGAACTTTAAATGCAGCATTTTATCACTTGTGTGCAGCAAAGCATCAATACGAGGTAAAAGTAGGCCACAGAGACACAAAGCACAATTATTCCCATGGAAATATGTCACATTTCCAATGTCTTTTGTGAGAAGGTTTCCTCATTTGTGTTTCCTTATTTCTTCTTTCAAAAAGTGCAGTGGGGAACAAAGGCAAATATTTGGCTTATTAGGTCAGTTCTTTATTCCCTTTTTTTTTTTTTACACACTGGTCATAGACCTGTTGGACAAATCACATGACTGCCTGAACCCTGAGGAGTATTCGGGTGCAGCCAGTGTGCACACTGGATAACAACTTTCCTTCACGTATGCCTTGTCTGCAGCCAATCAAGTAAAATCATGTGCAGCTGTTTAGTAGTCTTAATGAAATATATGTTATTGTTCTGATGTCAAATATTTTTTCAGTAGTTTGCTTCAGATAAAAACTTGAGAGGTATCTCAGTCACACAAATCAAAATGATCCACAAAAACTGTAAATTTAATAACATATTGAATGAATGGTTGTTCTTTAACAGCAATTGCAAATAAACATCAAATATTAATTGTTGCCATGGTACCAAAAAGCTTCAACAATAAATGCTTAGTGTCACCGTCTGCTTTGGGGTTAGGGCTTCGGTAGAATTTTAAATGCATAAAATGTGTGTGAAGCAGGTTTGGATTAAAGAGAATGTGATTAAAGAGAATAAGAGATGAGAATGCCAGTAAATTCTGGGGTGTCAAAAAAGGCTGAATCAATTAGTAATTTTCAACATAGAAAGGAGATCTGCTTTAATCAAAAATCTTCACATGAAAGAGGGAGCGAGGAAAAACTCCAGGATACAGCTCGGCATCATTTGTATTCTTCTTCTTGTTTGTGTATGGCTGTAAAAAATAGATCGTAAAGCTGTAGTTGTCCACAGCATGAATAAAACAAACGTGGCAGATGTTTTTTATTTTATTTTATCTTTTGACTGACTTCCTTGAGCCCAGAGCTCACTTGTAAAAAGCCTTATCCAGGCTTACCTTTCTCCAGCCAAACCATTTTGCTCTTGTTTCTTCTCAATCTCACCTCTTCCTTCTGTCCTTGCTGTTATAGTCTCTGATCCTCTCTCCATCCCTGCTACTCTCAGAGAATCATTCCTATCCAACAGTATCATTTCACTCTTCAGCTTCAGCACTGAACTGCCCACCACTATTATGTCATTCAACACCTGTACTTAAACCCGGTTGAAATTCACAGCGGGTGCAGGCCAAAGGGGCCTTTGAGAGAAACTGCATCTCTCGGTCTCTCATCTCAAATCTACCTTCCTGTTGTAGTGACTCGGGAGACAAATGGGGATATTTACTAAACCTGTTGCAAATTACCATCAGGTGTGCAAAATATTGCAGCACAACAATATTTCAAGTTACAGGTGCATTTATGACATAAATGAGCACAGATACAGTGGTGTTAATTTGAATGCATGGCAGCTTATGAGAACTTGGTGCCTGTATTATGCACGTGGGCCAAGAAGGAGCATAGGAGAAAGTATCTGAATGAGTGAACTTTAATAAGGCTGGTATGATGTGAAAGCCTGTAAAAGTCCATCACATTCTCATATGGCAAATGATGAAAATTACAGACACCCTGACCCTCTTCAAATGTGTTCTTATGTTAAAACGAGGTCTGACAGCTGCCACACTGTTAGCAGTGCTGCAAGATTTACATATGCTTTCTCCCAATGTTAAATTTCCATGGTAATTCCTTCTACTACAGTGGTGGTAAATCAGACGTTGATAGTATTTAGGTGAATCCCAATTCCCTTATTTTATTGTTCCTTGTTCCTCGATCCTCAGTCGACCCAGAAGTCATTCTGGTCTGTTATGATAAAGGACATCCCAAAGCTCTTATTTCTGCTCTGAGGAGCAAGGACCGAGGAGTGAGGAGGTTACCTGGAGAAGCCTTAACCGAGGATACCTGGGTGTATCCTTTGCTGAAGTCTGTTACGGATTTACAGGCCACTTTATCGGAAATCATTGAGTGGAGGCTTCAGTTGAAGGCTTGAGGAAAGAACGTCTCATGTCAGTTCCTCTCTCCTTGCAGTTTCTCCTTACATCTTTTTCATGCATTTACGTATGCACGCGAGACTAAAAACCAAGGAAAAGACGCAACTGAGGGAAACGTGGGTGCAATTAGTTGAACTGGGATTTACCTTTTGTATAAATTTCTATCCTCTCCTTCCATATTTAACATTCCTAAATGGGAGTGCCTTGCATAAAACCAAACATGCAGATTCACTGTGATGCTTCTTTACTTAATTTTCTTTAGTGCAAAACCCCACTGCCACTCTTTAGTAAATATGAAGTCATGCAATTTCATTGTTTAGCACCAAAAATGAGCCACAAAACCTTAACAAATATCCCCCAAATGTGTCACCTTCCCACCTCAACTGAATAAGCAATACATCAGGTTGTCTTTAAAATGCCACAAGTGATCGTAGCCCATGGAAATACAGTATATTAATAATCCTTGTTCAAATAGCATCCCACATAGTTACAGCATTCTATAAATAATGTGCAATTATGGATTTTGGAGCACACAATTTAGGCAGTTTTAGCAAAACTCTCTAATAGGTGTTACTTAAAGGATCAGAAAAGTGCCTAGAGGATCCCTCTAGTTGTAAGTGTTCGCCCACATCACCAAACCCCTCAGAAAAAAAAAATGGTTTAAAAAAAACTCAGGACACTTGTCAATATCTTTAACTCTTCTCCTCATCCTTACTTTTCCATTTTTAACTTAATCCATTGTCATAGTGACCTACAGCCACCAATTCATCAGAGCTGCCATCTTGGGAGAGTAAGCCACAAGGCTATTTCTGCTATGACCTAGATTTTCAGGTGAATCTGGAACCGTATCAATGTAATGAGCTGCAGCAAGTTTGAGAGAACATACAGTACTGGGTCAGATCTCTTCTATTTAGCACAGGTTTTTAAAGCTTGACGTACCGCTGCACAGTTTTCAAATAATCAATAAGTTAATGTTTTGTTACTGTATTTTCGGCTCAAACTGTCACACAAAGTGTTCCTCTAACCTTTGCAATACAATCAATGCCTGAGAAAATTCCCTAGCCTAATTTCCTTTTTTGGTAATTTTATCAGATTAATATCAAGTCAATTTCCTGGAGCCTGTTCTTACATGGACTGATGGCATGATGATGGTATCATTGGAAGAAAGCTATAATTGTGGAGGATGGCTCCTTTTGGGAGGAAAATGGGCACAGATGGGCCCTGAGCTTGATGGAGGAATTTCTCTGTCCTCAAAGGCTATCAGGAAGCATTGCCAGGCTGGCAAGAGCTATAAATAGACTACAGTCAGGAACAGGTCCACATGTAGGCACCAAAAAACAATCCCAAAGCAGGTGCCATCCTGCTATCCTATGAAGGTAGGATGTAAAAGACTTTCAACCTGTAACACAGTAACACTATCAAGAGAATCAGATTAGATTTGGTTGCTTAATATTTCTTTATGCTGTATATTGTTTTATTCATGCATTTCTATAAAGGTTGCTGGGGACTACAACAGGACACAGTGGACAGCCGTCAGTGGGCTAACACACAGACATCTACTCACATTCAGGTGATTCAGAGTCTCCAGTCAACCTAATTTGCATGTATGTGGAATGTGGGAGGAAATGTGAGCGCTTGTCAGGAGCTGCAGTAACCAGTGAACACACCAAGGACATGCCCTTAGTATTGTTTTTGGGAATTTGGGGGTTTTAGTGAACAGACAAGGGGTTTCAATTCTACATAAATTACACACATGAATATGAAATGAATAGTATATTTTTGGAGTTAATATTCTAAACCGTACCATTGTAGGCTGAATATTAAAAGCTAAAATAAAGGAATTTTTTATCCCTCCACCAGATATAGCCTACATTCCATGCACTGGGTTTTGAAACAAAATTTAAATAACTTAATTTAGAGAAAATATATTAAAACAGAAAATAATTAATTTTTAAAATTCAGCTGACTTTAGGGGCTAAAAACAGTATAATCGACACCAGGACAAAGCGAAGGCCCTCCTCTAAGGCGAATATGATTGAACCATCACAACCCCATGTTTTACATTTTTGAAACACATAATATTTTATATGGTCTCATGGATCAGTAGCCAAAAATAGTGAGATGAAAAATAAAATCTAAACAGGAAACACCTCAGTCAGCCAGCCAGAGCTTTAAACATCTCACGTCTGTGCCTAATTCCCTCTCATCATCATGAATACAGGTGAAAGGTGCAGTGCCCAGTCTATCTAAAATAGATTTTTAAAAGAATATAAATAAGTGCGTTAGCATTAACTACACATTGCCTTGAGAAAATAACAAAGCACTGATCTTCGACTCAGTGTCACTGCTGATTTGGTTCATTCTAAAATATAATAATAACAATAAAAACATATAATTTTCATTTACCAGGGAAACAGATGTGTGTGTTTGTATGTGTGAAACAGGTAAGGGGAGAGTGAAAACAATGACAAGAAGAAGACAACAAAAAGAGGACACTATACCAAAGAGTGTCAAGCCACTGTAATTCAGCACAAGGGTGTACTTGTGGAGCAGGGTTCTGCGAGTGTATGATGGCCAGCCAGTTGCAGTAGAGAGTTTGTGTGTGTGTAGGAGAGAGAGGAAGGATCTTTATTAATCTCTTGCATTACTGCAGTCATTTTCACCCTCTTCATCACCAGCAGCATGTGCTCTCTGAGATTTAAAATATTTAAATCTGTAATCTGTCAGCATTATGAGGTTAACACACACCCACAAGACTGGCATCCTATCTGTCACCATGCTTTCCACTTCACATGACCCCATATATATCACAAGGACCTGACATGGCCTCTTTTGTAGTTGTAGTTGGAAAAAAAACTTGCAGCCCATGTCTGTAATTTCTCAGCAGTGGCACAAACATGCTGCAGGACCCAAGACTTAAATTAAAGGAAAGGCATGCAGCTGCAAAACAACAAACAAACAAACAAACAAACAAACAAAGCTCCGTGAACTTGTGTGAAGCTCTGCGTGCACCGTGAAGCTGTGAAGTGTGACGGAGCCTTTAATTGTTTCCCCAGTGTGTGTGACCCAGTGACTCTAGAGGAGTTGTTCCTTGTTCTTCTACAAGGGGTAAACCAGCATTCATTATTGATTTGATGGCACAGACTCCTGGTCTTACACAACATGAACTTATGAGTGTTTTGTAAGTTTGGTGCGCAACTGCATTAGTTTCACTAATATACCCTCTTTCACTTTTCTTAAGCATAGCACCATATTTTTGTAAACTCTGAATCAATAACCAAGAATGAATAAATTTAATGGGAGTAAATCTTGAATGGCACTGACCCATATATGAATATTAGGTTGACAGAAGACACTCTAACGTAGACCATTTAGCAAGCTCCATGTCATGTCTTCATATGACAGGCTTTTACTAAGCTCCTTAAGAGCCTG
Organism: Monopterus albus; assembly: GCF_001952655.1. Classification (NCBI taxonomy): domain Eukaryota; kingdom Metazoa; phylum Chordata; class Actinopteri; order Synbranchiformes; family Synbranchidae; genus Monopterus; species Monopterus albus. The sequence continues at coordinate 468,942 of NW_018128028.1, read as the reverse complement.
CCCCAGGGGATCCATGGTAGGCTGGAGGTACTGACTCAGGCCTTATCTCCACTAATTTACCCCATGAATTAGACGGGCTTTTGCCTCTGTGTCCAGCCAGACCCACACAATACCCACTCCATGTTAAGAAAATGAGGAGAGAAAGGGGGCTTAGCGATTTCTTAGCTGGATAAAAAGCTGGAGAATTGACAGGGGAAAGGCACAGTCAGCCACATCAACTTTACCTGGAGAGTAACATTTATCCCCAGGATTTTAAAAGTGCTGATTCCCTGTCACTTGTCTGTATATGCTCAGGCTGGATTAGGCAGAATAAAATCCCATTTGAATGGATTAAATGTGCATTAACTACAATTTTACACATTGTTTGATAAATAAAGTTAAAATGGCACAGGAACGCGGTGTCTCTCAGCTATACTACCCTCCATAACATTCTGCTGCTTACAGTCCTTCCTTTGTTATTCATACTTCTCTACCCTCTGTTTTAATAGTTGATCAGGACATTAGCCCCACCTGCCCAGTAAAAGGTTATAGGAACCACGAATAGTCATGGAGGAGCTCTCTGCTAAAAGTCCAAGAGGTTGTGCTCTTTTGCACAAAGTGAGTGGGACAAGGAAAGCACAAAAAGCAGGGTTAACATTGTTTTTTTTTTTTTTTTTAGATGTGGTGTTAAAAGCAGCTAAAGAACTTAAATTTGATTCAGATGTGTCATTCTTCCTTGTGGATGTGTTAGCATTTAAAGCTAACACTTTTCTTTTTATAACATTAATGACCTATCATGGCTACGATTTTACCTTTGTGTTAAATTTATAGGATTTTAATTTGGGAGAAATTTGAGCTTTGTGTAATGTTAGTGCTTTGTTAGCCCTATTCGTGACTGCCTTGTAAACCTCATCGCTTGACATTGTGCCGCTGCCATGCTACCATAGAGCCGGCTTGTTAGTCAGCTAATGCTAGCTTCGGACTGGTGGTTGTGTTTGTCCCAACCAGGTATCCATAGTTTATGTCATTGCTAGGAAACAAACCATGAATTTGTTTTGAGTTTCACCTGACCCTCTAGCAGCTATCAAAAATAGTTAATGCACCTTTAAGGTGAACTTTTCAAAAACAAACAGGCAGGGCATCACCACCATCACCCACAAAGTAAGGACAGAATGTCTGTTCCTTTGTTAGTTTCAGACTTGCCTTATATATTTTTAAATGTGCTGGCAAGCTACAGATATAGACATTTGGAGCACATAAAGTACAAGATTTGAACGAAGCCATACAAATCTAGAACTATATTTGAGGGATTCTTTGTCATATCATACTACATGTGCAAGTGGAAAGCAAATAACATCTCAGTATGCAAACCGTAGCCGCAGTCTGCAAATATCTGCGACAGTTTCACAAAATAAAATCAATGAAATGTAAACAAACTTGCACACAGTGCTTGAGTGGATTGATTTAAGTATGCCAGAGTTAAAAAGGTCATTCAAATCATTTGCATGTTCTACATGAAGGAAACCAGCTGAAGTTTATCCCAGTATAAGCTCATGTAAGTCTAAAGTGCAGCTTTGCATCAGAGACACTCTCCCTGCTTCCCACCCACACCTCTCACTCTCTCTCTGCGTGTAATGCATTTTTAAAAAGTCTTCTTTACAAAGGAAAACAATCAAAAACTGCACCTCGCTGCTGTCACGTATTTGGTTGTGTCCCTGATTTTAGCTCAGTAGGCTTCAACCTTGGTCTGTGTGTTATTAAATGTAAATTGTCTAATTAATAAATAAATAATAAATAGATAACTTCTGGCAGACAGTGAGTGGAGACATACTGTGTGACATCTGCTTTGTAGTTAGAATGGCGATGTCCAAAAGAATCTTGTTTACTAAGCAGACATTGGTCTTTGGCAGGGAAACCTGTTAGTCAGGGGAGACGTTTTTGGGCCATGAACAATGTAAAATCTCTGTTAAATATGTTATGTGCAGTAGACTTTGTGCCTCAGGCCAAAAACATTTTGTTAGTCACAGAAAGACACTTTAATCTTTTCTCAAATTTAACAAATGCATCTTATTCATTATTAAAAAGAATGCTACACAAATTCCTGCT
>NW_018128028.1:466528-466840 GCF_001952655.1 Monopterus albus | reverse complement strand
AAGTAATATTAAAAAAAAACAATCAGGGTATTTTTCAGTAATTTTGTCACAAAAGGTGTGATTTAATGTCCCTCAGAGCAAATATGAAGAGACAAGTTTATCCTTCTTAATTACTCACTGGACATCTATAGTGTGTCTGAGGATGTGCGAATCATGAAATTGCTGAGTTGACATGTCATAAAACACACTTTGACTTGGATTTAAAAGATTTTGCTCCTTCTTCTCTTATCTGCTGTCAGAGCTCTTTGCACAGCTGCCATTGTTTTTGATTTGATTTGCTTTGATTTATTCTTTCTTTCAAGCATGTACAGA
>NW_018128028.1:464603-465841 GCF_001952655.1 Monopterus albus | reverse complement strand
TTGTCATCAACTATGACACCTAGAAATTTAATTTCATATACTCGTTCTATATTAGCTCCCCCAATTTTCAATTGAAGTTCATTATCTAGTCTACGATTCCCAAATACCATAAATTTAGTTTTATCCAAATTCAGAGATACTATATTACTGTCACACCATTTCTTTATCTTCTCAAGTTCCTGTGAAACCCGTCCAGAGAGTTGCTGTAGGTTTTCACCCGATGCCCATATGGTTGTGTCATCAGCAAACAAAACCACTTTCACTAAATCAGAAACCTTGCATATACATTGTGTAGGGCAATTAAAAACCTGGAGGACTTTGAATCATTTACATTTTAAGTGGTATTAACATAAAGACTGAATTCTCTGTCTGAATGAATCTCTTCACCAACAGAGGGAGTAATAGTTTAAAAGAAGTCTCTTAAATATGTTATATATATATATGTCTGTTTGGTTGGTTGGTTTTTTGACTGTGTGTCTCCATGACCATCACCCTTCAAGGCCAATGCAGTCATCTTGTTTGCTTGGTAATGTGGTCACAAGTAATCTGCATTAAATACAAAATCTCCACATTTGCATTTGTGTGTGTGTGTGTGTGTGTGTATGACATTGAAAAGTTGTGAAAACAGTGCTAGAACAATGACAGGCTTTTCCTCAGCTGTATAGGATAGGCAGTGATAGGACATCTTTTCCTAAGGTCAGAGTTATCCATTTGGGAAATTATTCAGCTCCTGCTCCTGCTGCTTCAAGACAGCACGTCAAACACAATGAAGAATATTAGAAAACACAAATAACCTTCTGCAGCCTTTGTCATATGTGCTACAACACACAGAGGTGCACACACGCTCACACGCCTCGGCCCACACGTCTGGATGTGAGAACAATAATGAAATGATGCTAAAAGAAAAAGTGAAGACTAAAGAACAAGAGGCCTCTGAGGCCAGAGCCCAACGAGTGGCTCATCCATGTTAAGTCAAGCCAAGACGTACTCAGGTGTATTCATGTTCAGTCAGGACAGAGCCTTGCTGACCTTTACAGCAGATGGGGAGTTTCATGGAGCTCTTTTTGAGCTATCCTGAGATTCAGAAGGTAAATAACAGACTTAATGCAGCACTTTCAAATGTGTGCGTATTCAGAAGTGTGTTAGTGCATGTGTGTGTGTCAGTGACCACATGCTGACCACTTTCTTTATGGTTCAACCCTTTCAGTCTAATCTGTTTTGAAAATGAACAGGTTCAG
>NW_018128028.1:456181-464588 GCF_001952655.1 Monopterus albus | reverse complement strand
TTCTCCAACAGCTGAAACAGAAAGCTTTTTTTTAAGTTCATAAATTATGATGCCTTGACTGTTGCACAGCTCCAGCCCAACACAGAAAAAAATAATAAAAAACGAGTGTAGAATGAATATTAAAGCAACAAGAGGCTTGAAAAAATCTGCACTTTGCTGGACTGGAATATAAACCCTGAAGGGCCTGAGAGAGAATTCACAAGCAGCAGCAGCAAGCATACTCCTTCGCATGATATTGAAGGCACACATCCAATCAAATGGACACAATTTGCTCGCAGATTAAATCAAAATCCAAAGAGGAATAATTAAATCTCATGGGGTATAGCTTTTACATGCAAAAATGTGGAGTCCATGTTTTCTTTCATCAATCCAACAATAGTATGGAATATACCAAAGAAATGGCCAGATCATTTCCTAGATGATTAAATATTAGGGGCACATTGCTTATTCGGCCAATCACCATGACAACTCTTGCTTGACATTTTTAGTCCCTTTCCCCTTTTTGAAATTCCAGTCTCACAGTTATTTCTTTCGACCACTGGCTACAATGAGACTATTTAACTCTAAGCTTGTGCCACGTGTCAAGGAATTTCACAAGATAAGAAAGTGGACAGATGAGGCCTGCAGGATCATGATGGTGCTTTACATTCAGCACAGTGCTCCTTTCTTTTACAAGCAATTTGTGCATGTGATTTCTATAGTTTTCACAGGAATCCAGAAAGAGAACTGAATGTTTACTACATTACTACACATTTAGCAGAGTTATGGAAGAAGTCTTAAAAAAGAATGCCATCAAGTAATGGAAAGAAACTACCATGTCAGAAAGAATTATTCTTAAAAGAATTATTATTAAAATATTTTCTTTTGAGTTCACCCTTTTTGTCACTGAATGACAAAAAAGACCCTCAAAAACATAAAAACTCTCATTACAACGAGCAGATCATTTATTCACCCATAAACCTTCAGTCAATTCATGAGCAAACCTTAAAAGAACTGTAGAACAGGAATCCCCACATATGCCTGTGGCAGACTATCCTGCTCCTCGCCACCTCCTATCCAAGCTGATGGATACTGCTTGCTCCAAACTGGTGGCAGATCCCACTCGCATTAAATAAATAAATACATCTCAGATCTGATGTCATCCTGGCTGATTTGATTCAGTCCTTCTTCGTTTCATTTCCATTCAACTTTAAAGCTTTGAATTGAATTTGCCCAAAAGCAAGTCGGCGTGCTATTTTCTTTTTGTTGCACGGAGAGCGATGGGGGGAGAGAGAGAGCCTGCGCATCACCGCTCCATCACGCACACAGCGTCTTTATGCTCAAGTAACAAGTGACCTGAAAATGTTATGACGGGCATTTTCTTTTCTGCATGCACGTTGGCAGTTGTGCTACATGTGCCAGTGTGCGTGAAAGAGCCACACAGTTAACCCTGCATCCAAACCTCTGAAAAGACTCGGGGTTGTCCGTTCAAGTCAGACAATCCAAATGCGTTATGGAAGTAGTCTATACGTGCTTCATGACGGTTTATATGGCTGCGTTGATGTAACTTCACAAAACACTGGCTATCTACAGAAATGAAAGTCTTATCATTTCTCCTAAGTAACTCGCCGCGTAGACAGCCTTAAGATTTTCCCTCAAGATGCTCATCAAGTATCATGAAATGACTCACCTGCCCTGCCGAGATGTAATTCCCCCCATGCCTTGTTTTCCTGAAAATTAAAAGCCGGGACAGTGTTTCGCTGTGCCGAGGTCTTCACTTGCAGTCGGGTATGTACTCCAAATATCCGAATAGTCTGCGTACTGCTTATGTTCTTGGGGAATGACCTTCCTGTGAAGCGACAGGGGCTCTCGTTATCCTCACTTCGCTGTCATTTCACTGGATTGCTCCCATGTTATTTGTTTTCCAGCGGAAAGCTCTCCTCCCAGCCCTGATGCGTTTTAATGCTTTTGCCTTGACTCTTGGCTCAACACGAGCTTCGCGGGAACGCGCGGCGCGACCCCGACCGGGTGTTCGGGAGCGACGACTGGAGATGAGAAGAGAGTTACTAGGTAACCAAGGGCACACGCATCATACATGAGGAGTAGAGGATTTACTGTTTGCTCTACCCCTCTGCTATGCCTTCGTTGACAGTCCATGACTTTTCATCCTGATGGACTGTACTTATTGTGTCTCACAACAACAACAACATCATCATACAAAACCTTCATCATTCTTCCTATAGGGTTAGTAATGTCTGTCTTTTAGGGAACCTCAGTTTTTGTGTTTGCATTTCCTGGGAATATCCCCTGAAATCAAGAATAAATGACACTAAAGATAAGCTATATCAGGACAGATAGTATCAATTTTATTAGGCTGGATACAATGAATCTTCATGGACATCTTCAAAAAATGTAAATAAATAAAAGGTTTCCCTGATGGGATACATGCAAGGAACAGTGAACCTAGCATCAGCAGAATAAAGACTCATAAGTACATCTGAGAGGAATATGAACTGTGAGGCATCCTAGTTTACATCAGCATTGCCCCCTCACAAAGTTAGGGGGCTTGTGAGAGACAGATCAGAAAAAGATTGATCACAATCAAAGAGGCCAGGATATTGTGATTTTTAGTCCCTAGTATGGGTGAAGCTCCAAAAACACTTGAGTCCTAAATTTCCCATAATAAGAACTTGACTCCATTGTTGTTGGTCTGCAGGGTAAATGTCCACGCCCAGTTTGAAATGCAGGCTTTCCTTCAACTCTGCATCACTGTAACATAATCAGAGTGATCTTTGAAGACTTGACAAAGCAGACTTACACAACTGTTTTCCCAGTGAGCACTCCTCATTATGATTACCTGTTCTCCATGTGTTAAAACTGGTGGATCTTTAATGTCAAACTGATTCAATACATTAAAGGGGGATTACACATCCGCCTGTGAGGGATAATTAGGATTTTCAAACATTTAGTAAAATATTACCACCTTTTATATTTCATTTTTAAACAGTCTTAGTGCATTTTATACAGAATAAATGATGGTATTATGCAGCGTGTGCACCTGTGTAAATTTTACATTACAGGCACTGGGCTTCATTTTAATGATGTATGAAAAGGAGCATCATGCTTTGCAAAAGAGAAAACCAAACACCTTCAGCCCACTTCGTTCTAGCTCAGAATTTCAAGTCAAGTGAGTTTCATCTATGTGACTAAATCACACCTGGTTGTGTGGCCTCAGAGAACAATACAATCTGTACAATACATGAAATCCTCTGTCCTTTGGGCCCTAGATTCTGATATACCATACTATAAACAGAAAAAGAGAGAACAGCTGTCAAATATTTGTGAATATAGGTCCTTGAAACCACAGTGCATTATGGAAATACGTCATCCATCCATCAATCCAATATCTATACCGTTTAACCTGTAGAGAGTCAGGGAGGAGCTGGAGCCAATCCCAGCCGACCCTGGCTGAGAGACATGGTACACCCTGGTCAGGTCGCCAGTCTATATTATGGAAATACTCCTGGAAAAGAAAAGTAACATTTTTATGATACAACGGTTGTCTTAGACCTGTAGGTCTGCTCCCTGTATTGACATTTTTAAATCTTCTCCTTGGCCTTTAAATCCAATTGAGATCAATACAGTATCATCAGTACTTTGTCTTTGTATCATTCTTCTATTGGTATGTCTTTTTTTCTGTTCAATGATAGTGCAGCGACAATTTCTTTGTAAATGCCCTCTATATAAGGTTGATAACAGTTTAGTTGTGAATTAGCGGCCTTTTAATTTTCCTGCAGCATTAGACAAACTTCAAGATCAGACTCTTTATGCCACATGGTCAGGTTTAATGCAAATAACTAAAATGCTTTAATATTCAAACACAGAATTAAACCACCAAACTCTCTAAAACATATACTAAAGAAAATAAGTAATAATACGTGACTAGTGCAGGTCCACTATAAAGTGATATTGTAATTTAAAGTAGCAGTCACAGCTATCATGCACGTACAGCTGCCACTCGCACCCATTTTAAGTGCTAATCACTGAAAACAAATGCAATGTTTGGAACACAAACCAGCATCCACACACTGTATGACTGTTAATGGCACTCTGTGTAGAGATCGCTTACAGTACTTAAAACTCTCCAGTTAACAAGAGTCACAGCTGTAGAGCAAGGGGTTGATGCTAGAGCTGCAATTTTTTTTATATACTCATACAGCGGAAAATCTATCATAAAGAAGGCAGAAAAGATGATACAGTAGTTTCAGAAGGGGTCAATGATGAGTATAGATACAACATTATCTTCACACCAGCTACCGCACATCCAGCTAGTTCACATTCAGTTGATAGCCGCACATACTGTACAAAGCAAACAAAAATCTGGAAGGATATCTAAAAGCGGCCTTAGCCTAATGCCAAATATTGACATGCACGGAAGCAACACATGGGTTGTGTTGGATTTGTACAGGCGAGTCATTCATATAATTTTTCTCTCAAGGAGAGTGTCAACTCAGTCACAAACAGATGAATGTCATGCCTGAGGCGACTGAATAGGTTAGTTCAAAAGCATGCTGAAGAATAATAGTTATGCCTCAGCTGTGTAGGAGTCAGTGCGAGCGTGATGGCACGCCATTCACTGTCTCACAACCTTTCTCTGACAAGTCTCGGAGTTTTCCAATGTTTTGTAAGTTCAATTTTTCTTAAGATTAAATTTGCAGCGTAACAATATCAAATGTAACAATCACACCTGCAGATCAGAAAGGTGTTCTGTGACAAGTGGGAACAGACATATATGAGTATGAAAATGTTTCTAAAGGTCATGTATAAAAATAGCCTGCTTCAAATTGCTCAAGCAATCAGGGTTCATGCACACTACACCCATGAGGGCAAAATGTTTAAATCAGGTGGACCTGACTGCAAAATACATTTTAGAGTGCATTATCAAATATATTTGAAAGTTATTTTGTTTCTTCATGATTAATGGTAAAAGTGCTCTTCACTTTAAGTGCCTTTATCCCAGGATACTTCACAAACAACAAACCTGTACAAAATAAAAACAAAGCACTTGGAAAATTTAAATGCAACCGTAAACCACTTGTTACCTCAGATCTAAATTGCACATCTTTTCAGTTGTCTCTGGTCAGGTCTTAAAATGGCATGTGTTAAGACTTTAAAAAAAAAGGATGCATGGCAACATAAACCACAAGAAGCATAGAACAGTAGAGAAGCAGAGCACAAAAACTCTGTCAAACAGTCAAGATTAAGAAAAAATGCCAAGCAAGAGAGACAAGAAGGAAGAGATAAATAAAGAAGACAAGTATGGGATGACAACAGTCTACAGAACAGTAAAGAAGACAACTGTCATCCTGGTGACCATGACTGTACATCAATAAAAATAAGTTCAGCTGCACTATAAAGAAATAGTAAAGAATTACACAATACTTGTTCCTTAGATAAATTTTAGGTGTGTACCATCTACCACCCCACAAGCACCCTCAGTTCTTAGATAAGAAAAGTTTATCATGTAAATGTGATATAATCAAGCTTTCAAATTTAGTCTAAACATTTACTCTATCTCCAGTTGTCTCTGCTTCTGCACTGCTTCTGTTACAATGTGTTTATCTGTAACCCAAGTTAATCATACAACTCCTTTAGCTGCTGGGACACGAGTTCCTCAAGAGGATCAACAGTTTATCTTGTTTCATTCAACGCTGCCCTCGAGCTGAAATCTCTGGATTCAAAAGCTGCTAGCTGTCGCGATTGTAATTTCAGTCCAAATGAAGTCAGGCAAGGCAAAGAGACATGAACACGAACACAGACCCCAGGAGAAAAAACACACCACTACAAAATACATCAAAAGTCATCTATTGCACAGAAGAACATTTTGACTGTTTCCTTCCTAATGAACAAAACACTGACTTCAACATCTGTGAAGCACTGTGACCTCTAGATTTGTTTCCTCTTTATTACAGTCTTTGATTAAGACAAAGTGGGCATTACATAATCATCAGCTGTCTAGATAAAAGATTTTCATTTCAAGAAGTCACCCTGTTTGCACGGTGACGGAACACAGGGGCAACAGCTACAGTGAACCGTTGACAAAACGTCAGTGCAATTATATCAGGCTGGTCGACTATCTGCTATTTGTTATAGAAGCATGTTTTATGGTAAGAGTGGGCCTGTTCATCTGACATTTATTACATCTCTGATGAATTATCATGGGAATAAAAGTGATTCCAACGATGTATTTTACAATGCCCAGTGCTCTTAGCTTCTTGTCACTTTAATGTCAGTGCAGGGCCTTCACCCATATCAGAGTCCTGCTTGAATTATGAATATTTTCTAGAGACCTGAAAGTGGGCTTTTCCTGCTGTAAGTATTTCCTCTCTGAGCTTAGCCTGCCTTAACCTGCAGCATAGGTTACCATGGTGACATACCCCGGTTAAAAGTGGGCCATTTTTGTGACACCCAAATAAAACCTGAACCAAAGTTAACCTGCTAATCTTATTCCATTGTGTTTTGCTTTTGCTCCCAATTTCAAACAATTTTGGCATCTCTGTTTTCCTTTGCTTGACTCACAGGGTCGCTGTTAGGGTACGCTTGTTATTATGTTGTATTTATAGGCCTGTGGGGAGTGTATGCTAATCTAGCAATGGAGTTCATTGTTTTAAGCTCAGCCTTGTGCCTGGGTCTTGTGACAGCTGTGGCTTTCAATAAACCGTTTACTTTGCAACATCTGCGTCTCTCTCTCTCTCTGGCTCTCTGTGCTGGTGTCCTCACTTTACATTCCTGACAATCTGTTGGTAATAATGACATGTTTGTCTTGGTACGACTGGAAAATTCTTAATATTTCATGTACAACAATTCAAAAAGAAAGTGGCAGCCTCAGGTGTTTCTCTGGTTTCAATTCTGTGAACGGGCCCTTTTTCTCAGAAGCTTGCAATTTACTCCGCTTGTAATAAATTTTACATCTTTCTCTTGTGTGGAATGATGAACATGTTTGATAGGTGGCCACATAAAAAAAGCAGGATAATGCAACGTTAAATTGCTAGTTATCACAGATAACGCCCTTGGCTCAAGCTGCTGTGTGGTCAGGTGTTCTGAAATGTGTTCTCAATATTACAGCAAAATATATGGGACCCAGAGACGATGAGAGGCTCTGCATATGGATACAAGTACCGAGGAGAGACAGATGAGAGTTTGGTTACTGATGCACCTACAGTGTCACTTTTAATGCTGAAGCGTGTAATCACAAGATGGTCATGTTGACATGCCGCTTGCAGTGTGTAGTTCATGAGTAGAATGGATCCCCAGCACCAAACCTCTTTAACAGAGCACGGTCACAGTGTTGTTTTTAACAAGGCACGAGTTCTTTGATCACAGATGTAAGTCTAAAATGACAACATAACAGTTAAATGAAGGAGCAAGAGAAGAGAAGCTCATTGTAGACACACTGAGCACAGCAGATCATATAGGGCTCAGGGTCAGAAAGTGAAATTTTTGACCCATAATTTGGGCCCCATTTTCCAGGACGTACAGCAGCATCTCTAAGGTCTGCTATGGGCAGTCCTCCGTGAAGAGAACTGGTGCAGCTGAGTAAAATGTGGCCTGGAATACACGTCTCACATGTAGTCTTACTGTACAGTATTAGCAAATTAGATGAAATTACTGTAATCAAAAATATTTGATGGATATTTTGGACAAAATTAAGTCTCACACCTAGATACCTAGTATTATTTACAATATAATTTCTATATACTCTTAGCTAATGCACATATGCCTATTCACAGTGCACAGTATATAGAGCACATAGGGATAATTTCAGTCATTAGCACTCATCTGCTGCAACTTGATCCATGTACACAGCATTCAGATGAACAGATGCAATTACAAATAAAAATGACTATATGATTATATACACTGATACACACCAAAACACCTAATCTATGATAACGATCAACACTACAACATAAAATGTAACCCAAGAGAAATCTGACTCTTGAAGATAGTTTATAGTAGTAATCATGTATTTTATCTGAGAGTGACAGAGATTAACCAGGATCTCCTGTTCTGTTCTGTTTACCCTGGGATAAACCGAGTGCTTCTGTCAGCTCAGTCTGTACCAGATGTCCTATGCAGATCATTATACAGTTCTCATATGGGCTTTATAAAATACTTTCTGTTTTATTTTGAGTAATTTACAGCCTGTTTATATCTCACATAGTAGCTTCACTCCAGAGGCCAGCACAATAAGTTCTGTCAGAGCTTGACCAACTTACTCAGCAGCTTTCATGCCCTTCAACCTTTTTGTTTGCAGATCGAATATTAAAAATAGAAAGTGAAAAGGGTGATATGAAACTGTGGCATGAATTTAACCCCACAGAACTAAAGCCATATCACACATTGTTATCTCACTGTGAAATTATTC
>NW_018128028.1:452286-456155 GCF_001952655.1 Monopterus albus | reverse complement strand
AATGTCAAATGTAGTAAAAAAAAAAAATCACTTTAACACACAATCTTCACATTTTATGGCCGAAAATGTGATGGAATGATTCCCCATCTGTTTTTTTTTTCTGTATATTTACCTCAGTGGACATCAAACAGCCCAGAGTACACACAGACACCCAAAACCTCATACTTTTTCAAAATGTTCAGGATTTACCTGAGCACATAAGGTCACAAAAACTGCAGTTAATCTTACAGATATAGTAGCAATGTCAAAAAGAAGACTAAACATTAGCTAAATGAAACAATGTGGTGCAGTGATCACTGCTCCTGTTTCCTTTTCTAAGCTGCGCCAAACGTCTGTTTTGCACATTAGAAATTTCATCAGCTTTTTAGTCTTTAGACTTCTTCACGGTGTTAAAACACTTTCATTGTTTTACTCACAGTTCATGTCCTCAGTCAACTACTGTTAGTCCCCCTGTCAATTGTATACATACCTTCAACATTGATCCTCATAAGCATCAGTTTCAGCTTGGTGGAACTGCTTTTTTTGGTTTCAGAACACATTTATGGTATTTTGAGACACTCTCTTCTGACAGTGATTGGGTCTCAGGCAGACGTTGATTACAGTGTCCCACATCAGGCACTTTCCCAGGTAGCCTCAAAAATCAGGAGATCTCCCTAGGACCCCAGTAACAGAGGAAATAAAGAGTTTTAATCAAGCTATTGATGCATGCTCCTAATACTAATGTTTTCATCAGACACACTGTTCACTCATTTAATGTTTACTACTGTGCTGTATTTATTAGGACATGCTTTTCTGTACAATATTCTTAGTGACATTATCATAGAAAAGGGTTAGTCACAGCATGTGTCACTGCTCAGGGTGGGAGAGGGGATTTAGGGATATTTTTGTGCCAAGTGCCCAGGGCTCTGCTGCTATTTTTCCATACACAATTCTTTAAAAAGTCTAAATCTAACATGCAAAATCTATTGTGCACAGATTTCACTGCACCTATTAACAAAACTCTAGTGTATAATTACTGAAAAGCAAAGTAGCGGAGGTAACTAGGATCGCGCAAATTAGACATGTTTCATTTTTATGTGTAAAATGTTCACCGAGTGATCGTGATATAAATAGTTGCCAGTTGAGAAAACCTCAATCTTACCGTTTGCTATCAGTCTGTTTATGCTGAAGTGATACTTGACTAAACTGTGCAATAGGCAAAAAGCAGCTAGACAAGCGCTTGGCTCTCATGCTCAGATTTCCATATTTATTGCCTGAAATCCTGCAGGGAATTCAACTGAATGCCAATCGTGAAGCTGACTCACTGAGACAAATACAGTACGCACCTGCAGGCTGCACACTACAACATGGAGCTGTGCTGTATGACGCTTGATTGATTAAAATCTACCTTTTCATGCTAGATGTCATAGCATAAGTAGCTCACTTTGTCAGCACGGTGATGCAGCCCACTGGGTGCTCTTCTTTGTATGATATTAGACAACAGCAATGATAATTATTTCTTTTTATAAAGCATTTCTCCAAACAAAGTTTAGAAAGTGTTACAAGCTAGCAAATTATAACTGGTAAGTCAGAAAATCCTTGGGTTTTACAATAAACAATTTCATTCATCTGAGGCAAAATAAATCAAGTGAAATCAGTATAAACTCTCAAATAAAACGGTGTATAAATCATTTAGGTATGTTATGAGATTTAAAACATGGTACTGACCTAACCTGTATTATTTTCTCAGGCACATGGCGCAAATGTGATCAACGTTTGTGGTTAAGACAGTGGTTCTGCATGAGGGGGTGTCAGAACATCAGTTTAAGAGGTCACCTGATTCATTAACAGAAGAAAGAAGCAGAAAACATTTAGGTTACCAAAGTTGGCCTTTTTTAAAAAAACTCCCTCCATTTTTTTCCTAAATGACTGAATAATTTTGCTTCTTCTTCACTAATAACTGAACCAGTCACAGCAGCTGGAGGTCTACAATCGATGAAAAGTGGATGCAAACACACATTGCTTTATGAGGTCAGAAGAAAACAGGCTAATATGACTGACCAAGAGGGTCTGTCCTACACTACATGTAGAATCCTTCTGGTGTATGTAAAGAGGGTGTGTTTTTTTCTGAATTCATTTAAAACATAGTGCTTTATGTCACAACAAAGAAAAGTGCAGAAAAAGGAGAAAAAGCAAACTAACAGACCTGCCGATCCTGATCAGGATTAGTAGTGCCATCTTAGATCCTCAGTGTGCCATGCTCATCACAGGTCCCTCATTTGCCTTCACGCCTGTAGACGCAGACACATACCTGCAGACAAAGGCGCACGCTCCGCTCACTCTTTCTCAGGCACACCATGCAGCATAGAAATGTCTAATTCTATATGATGCAAATGTATGCATTGCCATTGTGAACTATGAGTCAATTATAATGCCATGCTTACTCTGAACGGGCTGAAGGTGGAGGCACCTCAAGACATTAGTATGCCAAAGTGTTTAAAGGCCAATTTCACCCTGCATGCTTCTGGAACAAAACCCTCAAAGAATTTGCATTTCAACAGAATATCACTTTTCACTGGCTGTTTATGAATTTTGTCCCATTGGTGCTTCTATTTCACATTTTCTAGCCTGGATGCATAATCACTTTTGTGTCAAATTGTCTTCATTGAGTTGTAATAAGCAGAAAAAGATGCCAGTGGAGAATTTTTTTTTCCCCGCTATCATACTTCCTAGAATTTTGCTGAGAGTTACTATTCCTGTTTCTTGTGGGGATTTTGTTGAATGTACAATGTGATGCTTTTAGGCATTATAGTCCTCATTAAACACCAGATAATAAGAATGAGTGTGCAGTATTTATCACCCTCGGACATGAAGGTAGGTCTCAGTGAATTATGGTAAGCTCGATCATTTGTTTCACAGAAATGTGCCATACAAAATGAATTCTCAGTGACTAAAAAAAGACAAATATAGAGCATCATATTATCTGTGTAGCCCTTTAGCCCTACTTGGTGCCCTGCCCCTTTACAGAAGGAACTAATTAGCAGGGTTTCTCTTGTCAGAGATGCCACCAGATGAGTATAGCAAGGTCTCCCAAGTGTAAAAAAATATATATTGGTCTCTCATATAGTTTTCTCAGTCACTTTGTTTATTTCCATTATTTGCTCATTTAAAGGACTTGCTGTGTGAACCAGCAAGGTGTTACTATCCTTAGAGCAGTTTTATGCAATTAAGGGCACAGTAAACATGTATATATATACTGTACCCTAATGTAATTCTGCTGTGAGATGTGAATTGAATAATACAGTTCATTTCCAGATATTGAAACCTTAATATGATTATAAATAAAAAAACATCATTTAAAAGGTAGCACTCAAACTGTTTTGAAATTGCTTTGAGTGTATGCAGTGTGTATGTCAAGCGATTTTATTAAAAATGCAGCACATGCCACATTTAAAAAACAAAACAAAACAATAAAATAAAATGTTTCTCAGACAGTCTGATTTTGAAATGTTTCATGCCTGAAGCATACAATAAATGAGGCTCTGGTGAGCAGGCAATAACTTTTGTCAACAATACACTAAATGTTATGAGCTGTAGATGTGCAGTTTGTAATTTAACAACATCCCACAAAACAATCATATAAAAATCCTTTGTGCTGACAATACTGCAGTGTACAAGGTGCAAAAAGAAGTTAAGAGAAAAACATTTATCTGCTGTTTCTGTAAATTACCGTAGCAATTCTCGTGTCACACAAGGTACACAGTTGGTGCTTTCATATTTATTCTTTTCTTTCTGAAAATAAAACAGATTGAACTATATGGGAATAATAAATTAAAGAGATTGTCACTGTGAAATCAATGACTGTGCTGAGGTGCACTATAAACTCAGCA
>NW_018128028.1:404827-452210 GCF_001952655.1 Monopterus albus | reverse complement strand
TTTACAAAGTTGGTGAAAAAGGCACTGAAGTACATATTAAAGGAGAAGAGCACGTCAATTATTTATCAAAGTGAGGGGAAACCACAAGATGGGTAAAAAAAAAGACAAGGGTTTACAGGACAGAAACAGACAAGGACGGGGCAAATAGAGGCCAGCTCTACAGAAATGTCCAGCCCCCACTTTCACACCAGAATAATAAAAATAAATCAAACATATCAGATATTCTGTCACAAAACCCAAACTTTTGGTGACGCTGTAACTGAGTTAAAATAATTGATCTTTCTTTTGTTTACCCACAGACCGCTAAGTGTTTAAATATTCTGTGTGACCTGAAAAAGCTGCGGGGTGTAAAGGACTAGCAGCATCAGTAACATTGTTTATTTGTGGTAAAAGGTCAGCCTTGCACATTTACAGCATCTCTGGTATTTACCCCAATTTGTAAACATCTAAACATAAACCAGGAAGTCAAACTTCATTACATTTACTGTAATTAACCTTCTGTATCCAGCCTTGACTTTGCATCCATAACATTTAACTGTGCAGTATTTCACACAGGTACCCAGTGTACTCTAGTATCATAATAATACCTGTACGAATTATTATCTATTATGTTTAAAAGTGTACAAGAAGAAGAAGAAAAGCTGAGTGACCAAATCATTGAACCATGTACTTGGTTAGTGTCGCCTTTGCAGCTCCATTTATCACCCTCAGTACTGTGATATTAGGAGCCCCAGAGAGGCAGGGATATAAGCAGCAGACACACAGCTCCTCCTCTCCCCACTTCCATCGAGAACAGTAGCCTGATTCTCCCACCTGCAAAGTCTCCATCTGTTCCCCCTGCACAGAACAAAAACAAAAAGCCCCATAACCCAGTACACAGTCGAGCCAACCTGACCTTAATACTCTCTGTCAATCTGTATTTGACACAAGCATATCTGCTTGATGCTTTACAGTTATTTTCAGAGGCTACAATTGTCTCCGGAATAAATGCATCTAATGGCACTATAAGATATTTTTCTGTCTTTCCAAATTACAGTCTGCCTGTGTTTTATGTTGCATCTCAACTCCACAAGCTGGTGGTCTGCAGTGCATCAGGAAGAGATGGTGCAGTACACAGAGCTGAAGAAGAAAGAGGGTGAGCTTAAGTTTTGATGCAGTATTAGTTATTCATGTGTGTCTGCTCTGAAGACAAAAAAAAAAGACAAGAAAAGAAAAAACCCGTCCTCACAATCTGACAATAAAGCAAAAAGAAATTGCAGTAAAAAGCAACAACATGGACCCCTACAACCTCCAGAGAGGAGATTTATGGGGCCCCCATGAAGGGAATCTTCC
This sequence comes from Monopterus albus, assembly GCF_001952655.1. Lineage (NCBI taxonomy): Eukaryota > Metazoa > Chordata > Actinopteri > Synbranchiformes > Synbranchidae > Monopterus > Monopterus albus. The sequence continues at coordinate 450,878 of NW_018128028.1, read as the reverse complement.
AAAGGTGATGAGGCAATGAGGGCACTTAAATTCCCATTACTATGTGATCAAAAGTCGTTTCTCACTCTAGATTATCCAGTGAAGACACAGTGGGACCCTGTAAAGATGGACCTGAAATCCCGAGAGGTAAAGTATTGATGGGTAACAATGGGGGTGTGAGGGTCACATATTTCTCTTCATTAAGTGATAAATAATGCAAGGGAATCATATGAATAATTTTCTCCCTAATGTATATTGCATGCTGAGAAAGGATGTCCAGTTCCAGTGTCTAAAAATTTAGCATGTGAAATGATGCGTCACTATGTGACAAAGTGATTTTTCAGGGCAGGAAGAAAGTAGTGCAAATGCATCAGAAAGCTTTAGAAAAAAAAAGTGACACTAAGAGAAGGGAGAGAGAAAGATAGAGCTTTGGACTTTTGACATCGAGTTTCGACAGCCTCAAATTACTTAGCATGCCAGGCCTTGCCTCAGATATGCTGGTAAACACCAATATATTTGATCTAATTGTTGAGCATTAGGAGCATCATACATCATTTCTACACTGCCCTGCGTTTACTTTTTCTGTAAAGTCTATACAGGCCAGCACAGCGGAAAGTCATTCAGACACTCACACATTTTTAAATTTTATGTTGTGCTTTTTTTTTTCTTTTGTACTGCTTTGCTCTTTGCTGTCACTGTAAACATTTCTAAGTATCCTCAAAATGGTCTGGGGGTGCACTGACTTTCTAAAGAAATTGTATTTTATCCAGTCAATTCAGTTAAGAGCTTGATTAGAAATCGATGAAGAAAACGTTGAACACATGGTTGTCAAATGTGAAAACTGCATTTCCCCACCTGTCTGAATATAAAATTTCTCACACTTTAGTCTCTTCATCAAAACGCTGAGATGAAACATCACAGACTGCATGTGCATTGGAAATGGGGCCTGTCACCACTGGAATAGGAAGCATGACAACATATGGAAATTCAAATAGCATATCTGATATTGCACACAGATTCTTTCATAACAGTGCGGTCGGCTGCGTGGATGAGTTTTAACATCACATTGAAATACCTTTTCTTGCTGTCAAAGTGCTCCATAACTGGCAGTGACAGATTTGTAACAATCTGAAGGAAACAGCAGAAGCATATGATAGTCTACAAAGCCTTTGTACGAGTATAAAGGATGTGGATTTCTTTCAGATTTTCTCAGCCCTTGTGATGCTACCTGAATCCAGCAGCGCAACAATATGCATATGTTATCAAAGTAAAAAAAAAAATAATAAAAAATCTGGCATGAAACTTTAATGAACAGAGAAACTGAGAGAGCAGGGCCAAAGAGAGAAGGTTGATTTGCTGAAGGCAATGTGGAATAGTTTTAGCGAAGTGCAACGGACAAGAAGCGGGAAACCTGGGAGAAGAAGAACAATCGCTATGGGCGTTTGCATTCCACATGTGAATGTAAAAGCCATCACTGCAATTATACATACCACTGAGTAAGGACATGGCTGCAATCCACAAAGCAAATTTCCACGCTTTGAACAGAGCCACGGCTTGCCTGGGGACTTGGCAGCTCAGGTGGTAAGCATGGTTAATTTCATCATTTGGGAGAAGCTTTAGTCTGCACGGTCAGCAGCTACGCTTTGTACTTTCCCACAACTAGATACAATCTGATTTGTTGTCCTTGGACTATAGTCTCTTAATCACATCTTAATTGCAGCACACTCCCCCTTGTGAGCTGCATTCCTCTTTTCACAAGGCAAACTGCACAACAAGAATCCAGCACCGATGGGGAAAACTGTCCTAGAGCAACAGCAAAGTTTGACCCCCGCCTACATGCAACCTATTTTGAAATCAGATTGCCCCCCAATTTACCTCCACACACCAGACAGCATTAGTCCGCACCAGGGCTGGAGTTGCTAGGCAACTGAAGACACTTACTGCAGACTGAAATGATTCTTTGATTCAAGGAAAGATCTTATACAGTATAATGCCTTACAGGGAGACATTTTATATAATGACACAAAAATTGTCTTAGTAATTAAAACTGATGTAATATTGTGTTAGTTGGCACAACGATATAAAGTAACAGCTTGCGTTCACTCCTCATGAAACAGACTTCACTGAAATGTATTTTCCTTTGAGTTAGTTACTTTACATAAAGTCATTTTGATGTTAGGAACAAAAAAAAGTCAAAAACACATGCACACTTTCAGGATTTACAAAACATTGTGCTAATTAAAAAAGCAAGTAGCTTAATTTTTGAACAGGATATATTTGAGAAAAAAAACACTATTGCATTGTTATTAAAATGTGATTTGCCAAAGTATTTCCATGCATTTATATTTCTGCACAGCAAAAATTATTTGATCCATGAGCTGTTGTTTCATGCCATATTATTTTACTTGTATTAACAATCACTGCATTACTACACTGCAGCCGTGATGCACTTTGGAAAACACGGAACTATTTCAGTAATATGGTAATTGTGGTTCATCTAGTTAACATAATATGTGAGTAGTCTCAGACAGCAGCACTTTTCACTTTCTGTTTGCTCCTCGGTGCTGCAGAGACCCATGGGAAAAGGGGGTTGAAGGTCAAGTGGTGGGAGCTCCATACTATGGGTGACCTGGAGAAGCTTTCAGGAAATGAAGGCAGACTGACTGCAAGGAAATATGTAACTTATATATGCTTGGATTATCTAAGTCATAAGTAAACAAGCTCATAAATATGTATATCCATTAAACAGTGCTGCATCTGTCTCACTGAATCGATCATGAAGATTAATGAATATTATTCAGCCATTCTTGAGTTACTGTTTCAAACATGGGCAGACAGCACCACCTACAGACTTCAAGCGGTAGCGAGCCACTGCTGATTGGAGCAATCTCACATTCTGTGGTATTTAAAGTAGCATTTGTTGTTGTTGCAATAATGGTTTTAAATGCAATTTATATATTTCAATATTTTATAGTAATAAAAATAATACAGTCTATTCTGGTTACAGGTTGGAAGTTGTTATAATACATTCAAATTAATGCTGCTACAGTCATTGTAGATATGGGAAACACATGCAAAATAAGTAAAAAAAAAGAAAGAATGAAGGTAATTTAAATATTTAACAATGTTTATGGTTGAACACCTTCAGGTAAATGCAGTCTCTTACATTCACCACTAGATGTCAGTGCAATGCCATTAGTCAACTATGAGCACAATATGCAATTGTTTGGCTGCAAAAACCTAGTGGATGTAAATCATGAAAAATAATAATGATGTATGCTGCATATGAAACAGTAGAGCTCCAACACATTGATCCCAGACACAGGGGGAATCTCACTGCCACTTTGAAGAAGGTGATTTAACACTCATCCTACAGGAAATTCACCCACATGCACATATGCGTGCATTAAAAATGAAAACACACACAAAACACAAAACAAAGGCTTATGTTTAATTGTTCTATGACATATTTATTTGAGGCTTGTTTGTCTTTTATGCTTGTACAGTACATCTATTCACCTCGCTGACAAACCTTTTTTTTTTTTATAAATCTCAACTGTTTCTTGGTTATCATCTGAAATTTAGTGCAAAGTTCCTTGAGGTTTCACATGCAAATATACAATCTAAATAAATCATGTTGGCTTTGACTTTATAAACTTATTAATCATAATCTTATGAGTTAGAGGTGAAATATCTCTGTTTCTCCAGTAGTCATGGCTTTATGCTTCTTATCTGTTTTGCTGATAGATATTTCTTCCATATAGGTAATGGCGGGGCTGCGCTGTAGCAGTAACAGGCACCGGTTCCTCAGCTCTTTATTCATGCAGAGCAGGATTATGGGGCTGGAGAGTAAAGGCAGGTCCAGCAGCAAATCTCTTACTATCTCTTGACACACAGATGTATGCTTCATCAGTGCAAACACAGCACCTGTTGTATATAACAAAAGCAGAATAATAATGGGTATTAACGGTAATGTAGATGAGCATCGAAGGTTAAGAAGCAGGACCATGCTCTAAGCACACACCTTTTCCTACCGTCTACCTATGAATACTGCCGCATTTCCCCTAACCACCCCTCCCTTCCCACTGGCTCTTATCTGTTTCCTGTCCTCCTCTCCTTCTCTATTCCTACTTCTTTCTACCTTCTTCTCCTTCGTACAGTCTTCACGCTTCCACATGGGGGATGTGCCGTGCCCAAGAAGCTTTCCCCAAGCCTGCCAACTAGTCACCAAGCAGAGACCCACTGCATGATCCAGCACCTAAACATCCTCCTCAGTTCCTACATAATAACATCTGCCATCACCTCTGGGCATGGTCCTAGCTAACGAAGTGTCTTTAAATGATATAGTCATTAACTGTATCATTTGACATAGAACCACAAATAAACCTTTATCTTCAAATGTATATGACTATACTTCCTAATAGAAAATCAAAACAAATCCAACCAGCAAAAATAGACAATAAAATGTATTTATGTAAAATCATAAATATCTCCTATTTAAATGAATATTTATGTTTTGAATCAGGAATGTTTTCCTGTGTTCCTAAGTAGTTAAAACAACTAATACTTCATGTTAAGCCCATGCGAGCATGTAAAGTAACATTTACTTACCAGGTATATGTGCTGAGAAGGTAATGAGAGATATGAGACTGAACACCTTTGCCAGGTGAACATTGCCTCTCTGGTTCCTGTGCATCAGCTTAGCACTCTGGGTAATCGTGATTAGGATGTGGGAATAGAAGTACAGGTTTAATGGCAAAAACACAGCAGTTTGAACCAGCAAAAGGACCCTCACAGCTTCATCATTAATGAAGGAGAAGCAGGTGAGGTTGATGGGATCCAGGTGGTCCACATGGCTTCCTAAGAGCCACAGGGTCAGTTCCTTCAGCCCCACAGGAAGGAGAGGGAAGAGAAGCTGCATGGTCAGACAAACCCTGCTATTTGCCAGGTGCCTGCAGCCACATACCACCGTCAGGTAAAGAGAGAAGGTAATGAAGGAGATGTAGTGGAAGGAAGCGGAGCTCGTCAGGTGTTTGGTGCTCACCGTGACTTCGCACAGGTGAGAGCCCAGCAGCCAGCAGCCGTGCTGCCTCCAGTGGATAGTCATGGGCCACAGGCTCAGGTTGACGAGGTTGCAGCTGGCGCTTCCAAGGATGAACATTGCCACGTTGTTCCTTATCTTGCTTTGTCGACTGAGCAGAGAGGACACCAAGGAAACCAGAATGAGGATATTCAAGCCAAAACCAGGGACCAGAAGGAAGACTTTAGAGGAGGCACAGAGGTTCAGGTAGACAGAGACAGCACACAGGGAGGAAGATGTCTCATTCATGGCAGACAGGTAATAAAGACAGCAGTGTCTGAAAAGTTAGAGGATGACCGATTTTCTCTGTGTTACAAGATATTATAAAGAAAAGTTTATAATACTCTTTGGGAATTACTGTAGCAGGGACAGCAAGACAGACACTGCTTTACCTCTATGTCCAATCACCTTGGCTTTTGCTTCCCTTGAAGTTTATTGTTTCAGGCATTCACCCAGTGGATCTAATTACAAAGGATTCAGTTCATAATCCCTTTCCTCTAGTTATAAGCTCCTAATAAAACTGAAAATCTTCAGCTTACTGTACAGCAGCTTAACAAATGGTTGGGACATGACCTAATTATATTCCTCCTTTTTTGCCCTGAGTGATTTTACTGTGTTTTCTCCTGCTGTTGATGACAACTACAAAACACCTTTTATTTGTTAGATTTTACAGTTTGTTTTATCCAGTCTCAGTGTACATTTATGCTTTTACTAGTGATCATTCATTTCTTACCCCAGACCTTCTCATCATTCTCCTTGTTCTCTCCTTATACAAGATGTTTTTGCTCAAATGCCCCGATGGGACCGGGGTATGCCTTAAGTCATAATATTCTGTCTATGAAATATCCCAGTTTCTTAATTCTAGGTTTCAACTAATTTATTACTTTGTGATCTGCTCTACCAGTGCGGAAACAGTCCTAATGAGAATGGAAAACATATTTGTTTACTTCTCTGGGGCTTTATTAATATGACACATGAGCCCGCTTGATTAAGTGGCTAACTATTCTGACATTGCCTAAAACAACATACAAAAATGGCCCCCATTACATGAGGATAGTGATATTTAAATGTTTGAATTTTGTGTTGGATTGACATTGCATGATGTACTATCTGATATCTGATTCTGGTGATTTCCTAACACGCTCATCCAGCTTAGGCTTGCGTCCTTGCCCTTTATGCACTGAATTCCTTCCAGATTCCTTGAATTATGCACCATAGAGGGTGACATATCCAAATTCCTTCCTATCTTTCTTTGAGGAACATTGTTTTTAAACATTTCAATAATTTTCTCACACGTATGTTGGCAAACTGACAATCCTCAGCCCATCTTTGCTCCTGTAGGACTCGGCCTTTCCTGGATGCCACTTTCGTACCAAGTCATGATCACAGTCACCTGTTGACATCATCTGTTTCAAATGGAATCATCAGTTCATTGATTTACTTTATCGCCCTAAAATGCGGCCGTCCCAACTTTTTTTGGAACATGTTAAAGGCATCAGAAAGAAATAAAGTTGATGGGGTATCACGTCAAATCATGTGCTGCTCTGACAATCCTCAGCCCATCTTTGCTCCTGTAGGACTCGGCCTTTCCTGGATGCCACTTTCGTACCAAGTCATGATCACAGTCACCTGTTGACATCATCTGTTTCAAATGGAATCATCAGTTCATTGATTTACTTTATCGCCCTAAAATGCGGCCGTCCCAACTTTTTTTGGAACATGTTAAAGGCATCAGAAAGAAATAAAGTTGATGGGGTATCACGTCAAATCATGTGCTGCTCTATTGTTTTCAGTGTAATACAGGGCACAGATGATTTACACATCACTATTTTCAGTTTTAATTTTGATTTTACATACCACCCCAAATTTTTCTGATTTGGGGTGGTAATTGGAGAGATGTGATCACTGAACGGGCCGAGAAGGACACTGCTGTATAGTGAAATGTGAATAAGTGCCCAAGACACACTCGGATGAGTTATTATAAAACACTCTGATATTATTTGCTTTGCTTTTTAGTTGGTTTTGCCACCTTATCGTCAAGTTGGATACACAGAATGCTTAAAATAGAACTGAGTGGGAGGAGGGATGGCAGTGGTCCTGGGCTGTTGTTCAGACTTATATATGCTTCCACTCCCTTGAGCAGTGGGTGCTCTGAAGACTGACAGACCGGCAGACAACACTGAGGACTTCTGTTCCTGAAACTGATTGAAAATCAGAGATGTTTGCTGGAGCGGTGTGATCTAAACAGACTGCAGAGCAAGAGGTTGGAGTGATAGAAGAGGGAGATAGAGGAAGGGAGACAAAGCTAGGGAGGGAGGGAGACGGGCAGAGGGAGTGCTGTCAGTCAGTCATGACAGGAGATCAGCCTCAAGGTGACAACTCCTTCTATGAGATGGTTTTCCACCAAGGGTAATAGAGCTTGGGTCTTGTCTCACAAAAAGCAATTTATGGCTAAGCCAACGGAGTTCTGGGAGATACAGAGTCTTGTCGAGTGTCAAATATTGTCTGAAAAAAAAACTTGCTGTGTCAGGCCTGTAGATTTCTACCTGGGGCCCATAATGCTCTCTGGTGTAAACATGCAGCTTGCATACAAAGTTCAAGTTGGCAAATGGTGGTAAACAAAGACTAAGACATTCCTCTAACAGTCAATACACTGTACACACTCATCTCCAGTATTATCATTTAAAACCCCACGGGTTCATTAAAAACAGAGTGGCTGTTATTAAACAGTCCTACTGCTTTGTTCTGTTGAAGAAAGTTGACACATTCAATTAACCAAAGTGCTGATAAGTGTGCATGAATTAATCGTTACCCTAAGTGTAAATGACTTATAACCCAAACGGCAAACCAAGCTGTAGGAAAAATAAAATTAAATACAATAAAATTCAAATAATAAATAAATAATAAACAGGTAAACAAATAACAACCAAACAAACAAATCTGTAAACCAGGTATTTCTAATGTAAGAAACTAGCACTGTATATTTAGCGCCATCTGGGGTGGCTAGTACGATCAATTTGATTTTGATGAGAAGATTATCAACTTGCACCTTCAAACTGCTTGCCTGCGTGCCAGTAAATCCCGATAAGGGTCACAAATGGACTCTTTCCAAATTCATGTGTTGGTAAAAATAAAAATAAAAATAATAATAATATGGCTGACCTGGCTGAATAGGATTTAATGTTGCTTCTAGGGAAATGAAGAGACTTGGTGGAACTCTCCCAAGCAAACACACCACTCTGCTAATCACAGACTTCATTCTTTGTTCTCCTGGCCAATTTCCTAAGCTTTTGTTTTGACAACAGACAATGTTGTATGAAATCTTACTCAGGCAAAGGATAGTAGTAAAATATCAAGAAAGCTTTGATAAATAAAAACTTTAACTGCATCAAATTAATGCTGAGTTGACCTTGTGATGTATTTCTTTTAGTGAAGCCAAAGCCATGATGTACTGGAGGTGTCAAATGCATGTGTGTGTGTGTGTGTGTGTGTGTGTGTGTGTGTGTGTTCCTTCAAAACTCAAGTGTGGGACTACAGTAGACTGTGCAGTGCAGTAAGTACATAAGAATCCTAAACAGGTTTTCTAACACACTTGGAGCCAGATACTCCTCTCTGGCAGCCTTTAGCTTCTGTCCCAGAGGAAGAACTAATTATCAGACAGAAGAGTCTTAGCTTTGTCTGACAGCAATTACCACTCTCAGGGATGTGTACTGGTGCTTTTGCAAACTGTAGATCTAACTGCTGGTTAAAACGTTGGGAACTATCTGGCAGCTTGGCCCTTACAGAAGATTCACCGCAGCACAGTTCTCATTTGAGCTTCAGTCTCTTTTCATCAGCGTCTCTTTAGTCGTCTAAGCCTGCCATGTAAATTCTTATGGATTCAAGATCCTCATCCCAGCACTTTAGAAAAACTCAAGGGCAAATGCAGGTAGAAGGAACTGAGACCTTTCACACATTTTAATAATAATCTCTCAAGTGTTTCAAGTGTGAATAGATGCTTTGTGGGGCATGAAGATCAGGTCAAACAAACGGGCAGCAGAAGGTTAAATTCCCTTGATTAAACCATCATCTTGGATTTGAGATGCTCCCCAGCAATTGTCATGGTTACTGTGTACTGTGATGAGTAGAATGCTATGTGGTTAATGGCATGTAATGTAGCTGTATTGGGAAAATGATCACATTGGGCTTATCATGGTGGTAAACCCCCTTTCCAAGCATGGGATTAAAATAAATGCATTATCAGTTATTATGATGCACAAAAAGACTCACCGAAAAGAATGTTTTCTAATCTATTGTGGTTAAGTTTTGACAACTAAAGCTTTATAATTAAGGTTATGGAAATATTCTCATGGTAAAAAATATCTACTGTCGAAAGCAGAGTATAATCAAACTCTCAAACACTCCTGAGCAGATAGTCGACCCTGACCTCCTAGCCAAGAGATCTGTAGTGGTGCATTGTATCACTGTCGTGCCACTCCCACATATGTCACTGAATGTAAACATGTCAATAACCCACAGTTGCTGATTTTCTGGAGAAGCTTTTCATTACCCTCAAAAGGTCACTTAAATGGCATTATAAGCATTTGAATGAAAGACTAAGGTCTTTTTAAAGAGTTTCTGAACTCAGTCTCTTTTTTTTGTGAAGCTTACAAATGATTTTTTTATATATCAAATAGCTATGCAACATGGTGATGCAAAACCCTTTCAGAAAATTTGGAATTTAAAATGGTGAGAGCTGTGTCAAATGTGTTTGATGTAGACCTTGATGACTCTGACTCAGGAAACAGGGACTCAAGTTGGACTCTACTCAGACTCAACTTTATTATTTTTTGGGGATTCGTACTTGACTGAGGAGTTGAGACTCGACTAGCACTCCAGACTCCAGCTTTGTTGTAGGGCTTCTTGACTCAGAAATAAGAAGTCTGAAGTCTTTGAGTGCCATGAAAACCATCGTCTGCTCTGAGTAATCACTACCACAGCTTCTGTCAAGGATGTCAAATGTGTACGTCACTCACTACCGACTGGTTAGGGCGAACAACACACTGACTAACAAACAGAATTTCAGGCTGAATGAATGAAGTGAAAGAGAATAGCAAGTCTGTCTGACAGTGAAACTGATTGCTATGCCTTCTGTATGTCAGAAAACTAAGTTTGCTTTTTAGAAATCAGTCTCACATCAGACAACTCTTAAATGGCAGTTGATTGCATTGGCAATTAACCTACATTTGGCTATTAGCACAACTCTGATGCCATGCTTTTACATAGTGGACATGTACAGTATTTCTTCTTCCCATTTCATATTCACAACATATTCACAATGTGATAACATCCATAGGTACAGATGTGTGACAAATTAAAGCAAAAGGGTCTTAGGAAGATTCATTAGACATAGTGTAAAGTCTTTTCTTTTAAGTATTGAACTTCCTTAGTGTCTTGCCTTTGGTTCTGCAACTCTGCACCTCCTGGAGAGATGGACAGCAGTCTTCTAAAATCATTAGGTGTTTCCATGCTGGTGGTGCAGAGCTCTCTCTAAGGTGCCACTCTCCCATAGGTGCTCAGTCAGGTTGAGATCTGGTGCCTGCAAAGGTCAGAGCAAATTATTCAACTGTTTTCCAAAGTCATCAGACCATTCAGTGACCTCCTTGTCCTACACAGATGCATCTGCATTCATGATATTCCTTCACACATTTATTCAAGTTCTTGCTTTAATTTGTCACCAGCCTCAGTACAGAGCCTGTCAAATTTAACTGGAATCCAGCTAGACAAAGGCACAGGTGCAATGCAGCTGTCTCTCAAAGCTTTTGTTCCTCGAGTGTTAGGTGATAATGCGCACTGTAGTTAGCATGTAATACTATAATGCTTCAGCACAGACTTGGAATCTTTCTGTAATTCTATCCAGTGGTAATAACTGACATATTGAATCCATCTTGACAACCATTTGACAGATTTGTTTTTTAGTAAATACAGCATGTCAATGATAAATTGTAACTATAACAAAGCAATTTTTCAAGTGGATCCAGCAGCCGTGATTTGTGTTATGTGTAAACAGCTTTGATAAATGCACTCCGCTGTGTTTGTCATCCTTTTGCTCAATCATTTTCATGCTTAAATGAAGCAATTTGTTTCTCAGAGCACAATCTGTTGGAGTTGATTATCCAAGCTGGTGATGTCCACTTTGATAAAAATAGAAAACCGGTCTAGCCACCCACTTCTAACGCCAATAGAACTGCAGCAGGTTTTGTTTCTGTTGAAAGTCTGGGATGGTTGCAAGGAGTGACTTCTGTGGAAGAATGTGAGAAAACAGAACTTTAATTACTATAATGAATCTTTCTGGAGAGGTATTGAAAGTGTGGCATTCATGTGGTCGCAGCAAGAGCTCGTTTTGGCTTCCAGCACCATGGTCATTCATCATCAGCTGAACAATACAGAGCATGGCTGGGAGCACGATAAGAAACATGAAAAAGGGGGAGATGGAGTCAGAGACAGAGAAGCAGAGAGAGTTTCTGTCAAAACTAAAGATGTTTAGAAGTACTCCTGTAATTGGTGTAATCAAATATACAAACTACTGTAAAAAAGAACTATATTATTTCTAAAATACAAACTATGTCTTTGGAATCTCCAAAGTTTGATAAACTTTTCCCCCACTCAGAAACACAATTAAAAAAAAGGGATACAATTCAATTAGGATGTAATTCAATCTTGTACCTAAACTGGTTTGAATTCTGCCCATTATACTTATATCTTGAAGCCTTTGTAATATATATGCAAATATATTTTCTGACAAATTTCTACAAACAAATTAAGTTTTTCATAATGGCCAATCAATTCCTGATTTAGAATATTCATTTCATCAACAAACAAAAGCCCTCACTCACGTTGGGAACTTTTCCATTGAGTGATGCAATTGCACCTTTAATTTCTCAGTAACAGATCAAATGTGCACGTTTTAGTTTCTAATTCGCTGCTTCCGCTTATTAAGGTTTGCTGACAAATATTTTAGGTGCTATTGAGGAGATGCAATTTACATTCAGTAGTTGGAAATCATCGCACATTTCCAGTCTGAGAGAGTTTGTAGTTGAGAACTGAACTGTTTTTACTATCAACCGCTGAACCAACTCATTGCTACTGCACTTTGTGAAGTGTTAACAAAGTAGTTAAAATATAAAAGAAAATGACCTGTCATGTATAATTTATGAGCCATCTCTTTACAAAAATGTGTTGCTTCTTGTTTCCTTGAAAGTCTGTCTCAGCATATGAAAGGTCTTTGTACACACTGTCGTGTGTGTATTTGTTTTTAGACAAGTGAATATTACTACCGTACTGTACAGCTGTGCTGTATTTGTCCGCACCTTTCTCATTTCCCCTTTGACCAAACCTTCATTTCTACAAAGCCCTTCATTTTATAGTCAGATTTCTAAACAGAGATGAATGCGCATCAAACTCTGAAACATTTTGTGTAAAGCTTTAATTCAAATCAGTGCTTTCTGTTTGCTAAGTGATTTACACTTTGTTTGACCTGATATAATTTGGATGGAGTGCATATGCACACATGTCTGCCTTGTGTGTGCCTGAGTTTTGCAACAACGCATGCAGCTGGTCTTTGTGAGTCACTTCTATGGGCACAACAAAACATGATTACTGTGATGAACACCAAATGGCTCAGTGGTTTTCAGAGCTAGCAAATCTGAAGAATCATGAACAGGCACCAAACCATTTACTTCACTTGCTCGCAGACATAAAGGTGGAAGGAGTGTGAAGCCTACAGGAACATCACCCAACCATGGCACGCTAACATTATTAATCATAGTAGGTGACAATTTTACCATATTAAAAAACATGTTCTGTCTTGTATTATGAAATAGCCATATTACTGCAGTAGCAAAGCTGTTTTTAGTAGACAGGCCAAACATTATGAGTTTCTGACTTATCTTTGAGGTATAGTGGCCTTTATAGCACTATGAACTAAGAAAACACAGCAGATCCTTTGGACTAACTATAATGATCACCACACACTACTACACTCTACTGTAGATACAGTACTGTATTAAACAATTAAACACATTGTGTTAATAATGATTTCACAGGTTTAAACAACTGAACCAGTGATGCTGATATGTTCAATTTGGACTTTTTCTGTGAATCTCACCACTAGGTGGCACTGGTCTTCTAATCTGGAGTGTGTGTGCAGCTTGTAAAGAGGCGGAAAAGCATAACCACCTACCTGCAATTTACATTTACATATCTAATAGCACCTTCTCTCAGAGTGGAACTGCTTGAAAGCAGAGAAGAGCATTTCCCACCCACAGAGCTGCAATACCAGTGTGCCTGATACACATTTTACATCAGTCTCTTTCAGCATATATTTTTAGCATTAGCACAACTGCACCAAACTAGATGTTGAATAGATTACATTAGTGCGTGGGATTAATCAACTTTGGTGTTCTCTGGTAAGTGCATGCCAGTGCTGAAACCACAGTATAACAAGCAAAACCTGATGATTTTTTATGCCCATGGCATGCTCATTTCCAGCCATTTAATGTTTAATCTTGGGTACCTATAGATTAGCTTTGCACCTATCATAACTCCAAATAGTCTGTAATTATTTCAGTATCATAAAACCTAAGAGCCTCTTCCTAAAAATGAGAGGATAGCACAACTCCTGCTGCCGGTGTTGTGTCATAAGTGGACAGCACAACAAACTGCAACAACATTAATTAACTTGTATTTCTCCTCCATAGAAAGGTAAACAAGGGAATATGTACTGATGAAAAGAGATGTGTAACACTCTAAACAAAGTGGGTAGTTGAGAAACCCCATATTTTAACTGGCATAATGCAGATATAGTAACTTCTCCAGCCTTACAACAATTCTCTACAGAAACAAGGCATTAACAGACATACAACAATTTTTTTTTTTTTTACTTACTGTTAAGTCCCACTGAGTAGTGGAAACATCCCTCTCTTTCAAGTAGCTCCAAGGTCGGTTAATCCAACAGGCAGTTGTTGCATCTTCCCCCCATATGACCACATAAAGTCCCAAATTAGTGAAACTAATTCCGGCAAGTAGCGTAGCACTGGCAATAACATAGTCTGCTTGTTAATCAGCAACACATCACATGCTGCAGACACACTGGCCTCAAGCAGTCAAAACAAACAAGTACTGAGCTCTGGGGGAATCCAGCACCGATGAGCTGATCATTCACTGCCTCAGGGGGCTTCACTGGCTGGCTGATCATAGGTTAGACCCGGTGAGGCAAAACAGCGAATTCCTGTACAAGAACATTTCTGGACATGCAGTAACCTCAGGCCCTATATTTTTCTCCACATCCTCTGGTCACAGTGCAGTAGCAGGAGGTAAAATATATCCACCACTTTTAAAATGGCACCGGTGGATGTCAGGCAAGCTCATGAATGTGCAACTGCCTGGAGATAATGACCATTCAAGGAAATCCTTAAAATATCATTTAACACTTTATTTTATTTGAAAAAATGTCTTGCCAGCGAGAGTTTGCGAGAGTTGTGTTAACGGAGTTGCTACTGCATAGAAGTACAAGAACATACGTACACCTCATTTTTTGAGCTTTAGGTCACATCTAAGATGATAATTCACCATTGTAACATTGTAGATAAGTCAGAAAACAAAGAAAGAGCATGCCATGGAGTCTTTAAGAAAAGTTATAAAGATAACAATGTGCAAGAGAAAGATATCTGTGTTTCACTGATGTCAACTGGCAATTCATTTTCATGATAATGCCCATGTCCTTGCTTCAGACAGCAGCTATACTTAAATGATAATGTGCTGATGTGTCTGAGCCTCAGTCTGCCATGAAACAAGCATGACAGAGTGATGAGAAATCTCAAGCTGCCTCATTCCTTCCCCCTTCCACACCTACCAATCTGTCCTCTTTAGACAGTAATGAAAATAACAGAGGCTTTTCTGAAATGGATGTCTCTTTTGTCAAGACTATTGTTTACGAGACCCTTTTCACTATTTTTGACTCATTTGTCTTTCATTTCCTCCTTAATAGAGTGCTTCCCTTTCATTGGATTACAAAGAAAAGTCATTGAGGTTATCACAGCTCAGTATTTTGGGGTTTGTTAGTCAGATATACTGTATCTTCACTTTAGGTCATACACACAGACTGAAGGTTTGTTATGTTCAATGTGATGATGGAAAAGCACATACAATTGTCCTTCTTCATATCCTTCTACACTTGTTGTTCTGACATCTGCCCGCACCTGAAAGTACTAACCACCATGGGACATCAATGCTTTTACAACAGATGGATTATAGAGGAACTCCGGCAATTTTACACAGTCAGATCAGTTTACTAGTAATGGTTAGTACACAAACCTGTGAAAACAGTTGTCTAATGCATTCTGTGGCTCTGGAGGACCTTTGTCACGTCTGTGAAAGTAATCATGATGATGTCAGTACGAAATTGCTGGTCTAGTTGTTTAACCTCTGCTTGACATGATCTGTTATAATTTAGTGAATCATACCAAGCATACAGTATGCTTGATACCTGTTGTTTAGAGTAGCTTGCTTTAACATAAACCTGTGAAGACAACGGCGGTGGTGACATTATTATACTCAGACCTGGCTTAATGGTTGTTTTGTTTGAATCTTAACATTACCTCAGAGGGTGTGCACTGCACTTGTGTGATTGATAGGGATGTAACAATATTTATAATTTTTCTATATTGGAATAGAAAAATGTCTTGATAATATCATGGGACTATGACGGTATCTACATATGATTATTTCATTAGTGCAACTGCATGCTAGTCGCAGATTTTGAAACTGACATAGCGGATGCTTCATCTTTGACTTTTAGAGTTGTTGTGTGACGACACTTACATTTTCCTGTTTCAAGAAGTGACAGGCAAAAAGGACACTAACGTACAGTTTGCAAGTACTGCTGGACAAATGCAGTATTAGCCTCATTTAGGACTGAAATAGTCCTGGTCATGTCCCACAGAAACAGCTGGGACATGACTGTGTGCAACATTTGAACAGAGATGGGCAAACCAACCGGATACACATATGCAAATCCAACAACTTAAAAGTATTTTCACTTGAAAAATTTGATCACAATGTTTGACAAACACTTCTAGTATAGCACAAATCTCACCTTTATGCGACTAATCCTAGTTTGGAGTTTTCTTATCCTCTTTCTTGTGTGCCGGTGGTAGGGGGTGGGGGAGAGCCACTTCACCTGGTCTAATAACCTATTGAGAACCTGACCACCAGTCGGCATGGTCAGCAAACAGAGAAATTTAAATCTGCCAAAGGGCACTAAAACACAGTGTGTCACTTGTTTCATTTACAAGATCCAGCTACTGCAATAATATGTTATTTTATTTTATCTCATAAAATGACTGCTACTGACTGCAGCATAATCTTTTACTGTATATACATTATAAAAACCAAAAAACATGCTGATTTATTGTTTAGCAAAGGGCATTTGTTCATGTTTTTTCTTCATTTGTTAAAATATTGTGATAAATATCATACTGTGAACTTTGTGGTATTGTAACATCCCTAGTGACTGATGATTGACTACAGGGACACAGACTGATGGGCAGACAGGTACCAGGTGACCAGAATATGCAGAACATGGCTGTTAACAGCATTGTTCAGTAGAGCAGTCAGGCCCAACCAAGAAAAGCCAGGAGAGGACAAATTATAGTGTCAAGGTTAAGAAGAGCCCAGCCTCTTAATATAACAGAAACTGATCATACAATTCAGAAACTACTTGACCTGAGCTCCTGTACACAACCATCTGGCTAAACACTGAGGCAAAATCTGCAATACACTAAAAATGATTCAGGGTCTGATCCAATACAATATGATTGTAATTACATTGTTCTCCACTCACACAACAGCATATGAAAAATGGAAGCAGAAAGAGAGCCCGCTGATTTACATGCAGAAACAATATGAGCAATCACACAGACTTAATTGAACTTCAAGAAGAGCACATCAAGGTTAGGATTGTCATTACCAGTAGATTCTCACTGACAAAGTAGACCAATGTGAGCCAATGCAATGATCAACTGATGGTTGTATTCTATTAGATTATTTTAATTATATTTGTAGATCTATTGTATTATAATTAATTATTGGTGGACTGACCTCGCAAGGAGACATTTCCAGTCATGCTGTGATGTATTAATAGTATTCAGATAAATATCCACAATTAAAGACATATTAATATAATTTCATATCCTTCTCTCACCTGGCTCTGCATCACAGCTGACTTTATGATTTCCTTTTGAAGAAACAGTTTGCCTTTGAAAAGCAGCAGTAACTGCTTTTGGCACTGACATAAACAATGGTGCGCACCATATGAGGCCGCATGATTTCATGTGAAACGAGACCAGGATTTGCTCAATTAAGTTTGGATATGGTCAAATGTGGTTCAAGGACTTGAGTTGGCACAGATTTACCAGGGCCTCCGGGCAAGATAAAACATGACACAGTGACTCAACATATGTTCGTGGATTTCTAAAGTAAAGAAAGTAATATACAGCACTACTGCAATAAAGATTGATGACTGAACCTCGCAGCTCCTGCAGGCCCTCTTCAATCGCAATTTAATGAACCACCTGACAACTTCAACCTACTGTACTTTGGAGTACACTGCCCATGCTTGATAGGAAAGTGATTTATTGTCCACTTTTATGTCAGATTTGATACACACAGGTTAAGAGTGTAATGTAAGGCAACGTTAAGGACCAGGTTTAACAAATACAAGTTCTGAGTCACATTTCTGATGAATTGAGCCAAATATAACAACTCTGGTAAGAAGTCAGTCGACATTTGAATCCCACCTCAGAGATTATCAGTCTTACTGGCAATGAGAACTACATGTTAAAGGCCAGGTGGTAATGAAGGCGACAGCCAATCAGTTCTTGTTTAATGAAAGAATTTTCTTACAAAGCACTACAGACATTTACAGAGCAGAAATGTTATGGTCCATAAATTGGCTTTGTATAAGATGACACAGTGTGACATTTGTTGTGTTATTGAAGAAGCCTCCAGCTTAGACACTTATGATGGCACAGCTCGTGATATTTACCGGCACATTATATAGTTTCTGCTGAAGGTCAGTTTTGTTTTACTTGGTTATGAGCAAGACACTGAAAAGACGTGTAAATGCCTTTACATAGACTGACTTTAATGTGCTTTAGGCTGATGTTAGTGATGTTGTGTGGGTTTCGCTAGGTGAAATGCAAACAGAGCGCACCAATCTTGGCCTGGGTCCAGGAGGACAGAAGCGGGGGAGTAAACTCTGCTCAGTCTAGAGAAAAGGCTGCAGGGCACCAGTGATTAATCCTCCCTCCTCTACTATTTTTTGTCTTTGTCACTCTCCCCGTTTGCAGTAATTCCCCTTTATGGAACCACACGTTCCCATGGTTTCTTACAGCCATTTTTTATCATGCTTTTAAAACAGATCTTTTTTTGATTTTTTGTTTGCTTAGAGACATTGTGTCTAAAAATATTCATCAGCTTATCAGTTATCAGAGTCTATGCTATTAAAGAGGCATTTGAATTGCCTTATTCACTATTGTTGCAGTGATATTGAAAATTAAAGGCAAACATGAACTTGGCCAGCTCTGCCAAGCTGCTGTTGTGAGTAAATAGGTGGAATGAAAATAATTTACTCACTTAATAACATGGTTGCATCAAGAGGCTTTGGAAAAGTTTATGACCCACACATGTGGAGAGCTTAGCTACTTGTGGCTTATGAAAACACAAAACAGATGTTATACTGTACATATAGACACCATAATCACAACACATACAGATGTAAATCATATCATACAGACATCAGATATATCACACTACACTGTATTGGAATACAAATAAATACAAAATAAAATTATAAACATAAAACTGCGATTTGTCCAGTATACACAGGTGCAGTGCACTTTACATTCATCTGCACTGTATTTTGGACTATGATCTTGATTTCCTCAGTTGTTCTTGACACATTGGCCTGACTTACAAATGTTTAATAATCTGCCTGAGGTACCAGCGACTTACTGTTTAACAAAAATACTGTACATTTCATTGACTGTGAGAAGAGGAGCTACTCGGAAGGACTGAAAAATCAGTGCCGGACCCACAAACCATAGTCAGTGTCGAGAAGCCTACAGAACATCACCGGATACAAGAGACCACCCCACCCTGCTGTGAGGAGCTATAAGATGGCTGACGAGCTTAATGAGTTTTATTGTAGGTTTGAAAGGCAAAACTCTTCACCCCTCTCTCACCTTATCTTGGACCCACAACTAGCAGCTGCTTCCTCTTCCTCTAGGACTACAGTACCTCTCCCACCACTCCCCCCATCATTCTACCACCTCTAAGGATCTGTGAAAGAGATGTGTGTTGCCTTTTTAGGAAACAAAAGATCAGTAAGGTGCCAGGCCCAGACAGTGTGACCCCCTCCTGTCTGAAAGTCTGCGCTGACCAGTTGGCTCCCATCTTCATGCAGATCTTAAACAGATCACTGGAGCTTTGCGTGGTTCCCTCTTGTTTTAAAAGCTCCGCTATCATTCCAGTTCCCAAGAAATCCTCCATCAGGGAACTGAATGACTACAGACCTGTTGCCCTGACATCTATAGTCATGAAGTGTTTTGAGAGACTGGTATTGGCCCACCTGAAAGTAATCACAGACCCCCGGCTGGATTCCCTGCAATTTGCTTACTGAACAAACAGGTCAGTGAATGATTCGGTCAATATGGCACTGCACTACACTTTGCAACACCTTGACTCACCAGGGACCTATGCTCGAATCTTATTTGTCGACTTCAGTTCGGCATTTAACACCATTATCCCAGACATCCTCCACTCCAAACTCACCCAGCATACTGTGCCTGCCCCCACCTGTCAGTGGATCACCAACTTTCTGACGGACAGGAAGCAGCAGGTTAGGCTGGGGAAAACCGCATCCAGAACCCGGACTATCAGCACAGACACCCCCCAGGGATGTGTGCTCTCCCCACTGTTGTTCTCCCTCTATACTAATGACTGCACCTCAGGAGACCCTTCTGTAAAAATCATGAAGTTTGCAGACAACACAACAGTCATCGGCCTCATTCAAGACGGTGACGAGTTGGCCTACAGACAGGAGGTTGAACAGCTGGCCCTGTGGTGTGGTCGTAACAACCTGGAGCTGAACACACGGAAGACAGTGGAGATGATAGTGGATTTTAGGAGGAACTCCTCCACCCTATCTCCGCTCACCATATTCACCAGCACTGTTTCAGTTGTGGAGTCCTACAAATTCCTGGGCTCCACAACATCTTGGGACTTGAAATGGACAACCAACATCAGTGCTATTATTAAAAGAGGCGCAGCAGAGGATGTACTTCCTACATCAGCTCAGGAAGTTCAACCTGCCTCAGGAGCTGCTGATTCAGTTCTACAGAGGAATCATCAAGTCTGTTCCATTTCTGTCTGGTTTGGCTCAGCAACCAAACAGGACAGAAAGAGACTCCAGCGGACAGTCAGGACTGCAGAGAAAATCATCGGTACCAGCCTGCGCTCCATGGAGGACCTGTACACCACACGGGTCAGAAAGAGGGCAGAGATTTCTGCGGACCCCTCTCACCCTGGATATAAACTCTTTGAACTCCTCCCCTCTGGATGATGCTACAGGTCACTGTACACCAAGACATCCAGACACGGAGATAGTTTCACATTACAATGATGAACAGCTAGTCTATGTTGCTCTTCTAACTTGTGATTTTTTTAGCTTGTATATATTGTGTATTTACTTTGTTTTTATGTTGTGCACATTGGGGGCCATTGAGCTGGAGTCAAATTCCTTGTGTTCTTGAAATACTTGGCAATAAAGTTATGCTTATGCATAGGACTGACATGATTACAACTAAAGACCTCTTATTTCTTCTCCTATATCATATTGTATTATCTCCACACTTTATGATGAACAGCCTCTTGAAATTCTGAAGTGGAAATAAAAGTCCTGTTGCCTGTAGGGAATGAGCATAGCATTTCTAACAATGCTGGGTTTTTCTTGTCTAAACCCAGTCTCATGGCTGACTGCCCTTTGCCTTTTCATCAGGCACGTTGACAGAGAGGTGCGCCCATGTGTGGACAGTTACGAATGGGGCGTAGGTTAGTGGGAGTATTGGGGGATGGAGAATGGAGGATGTCCCTTGAACCTATTAATAGCTCTCTGACAAAGCACCTCAGGGAGATATCACACGCTCTGCTGGCCTCCTGCACAGAGAATCGTTGTAGTGGCTCTCTAGAGATGGGCATTCCTATGGACAAAGGAAACACAGCCCAGATGAAGGGCATCTTATCGTCATAGAGGGGAAAGAGCTGAATGTGCCTGAGTGCAACTCATGGCAAATGTGAAAGGATGATTTTGCAGGAATATACTGTAAGCACATACTTACATTATGAAAAGGATCCAGATGTGAAAAACATTCCACTTATCTACTGTATAAGCTAAGTAACTACAATTATGTTTCAAAAGAGGATTTGAAATAACTGTTATTTAACCAGAATAATGGTCTACAGCCATGCCGTCCATTCTGCTGTAACTTCAGCTAAGATGCAGACAGTTAGCAAGTAAAATAGGAATATCTGTACAAAATGTTGTGGCAGTTCATCAAGTAACTGCTATGATATTTCAGCCTCCACCACGTGGTGGACCAATTTAACAGACAGACCCAGTCTGTCCATAAAGCCATTTCACATACCTAAATATAATCTAGTGGGTTGTCATACTGAATGAATGAATGACACTTTATTACAGACTCAAGGTCCAAATTAAAACAAACAGACAACAAAAGAGCAATTAAAAAAAACGATAAAAAAAAAAAAAAAACGAGAACAGGAAAACAACCATAAACGACTATCCCTTTAAAAGGCAGGCATACCAGTGTTTCCAGAAAGCAGAAGTACAACGCATGTCACTGTATGCAACATTAGTCAACAATAAAATGATATGAATTCCAGAACCATTCAAGCGACAGATAAATTTATACATGAAATTTTGTAAAACAGCAGGAAATGTACTAATTCGAAATGACACGAACAGTTCGCTAGCACTTGTCCATCGAGGCTTTTTCAATAACACCCTTAGGGCATCATTGTAAGCCACTGACAGTTTCTGAAGACTCTTCTTAAATGGTCTTAGGACCTAGTTGTGACCTAGATGTCAGTGTGTCAAGGACACCCTCATTGGTATTCAGATTCCCCCTCACTAGCACCTTTTATTTTTTTTTAAATTAAGTTTAAGTTTATTTTTTTATTTAAGTTAAAAAAGTAAATAAAAGAGGTGAGCCATGAACTATGTTTAAAATTTAACTAAAGAGAATGAATGATAATTGAAAAGATACATTTTATCACATGGGTTGTGCTGAATGTAATGTTTAAGTGGAGAAATGAAACAAGTATATAATGGGAAAGCAGACAGAGGACTCAACCTTTAACTACACTATAATGAACTGGTTGTAGCTTGAACCCTGTTATGACCCCCAGTTAATACTATAATAAATTTGATTGGACAGCCATCTTTTCTTCTTACGACCCATTATGGAAGTTTACAACAGCGGAGTGACTACAAACAAGAATTATAGCTCAACCTGATACTAATGACAGCTAACTATATCTTATTGTTTATAAAAATGTTGCTGATAACATACTGGTGCAGTCAAGCCTGTAATGATGGGGTGATCAATAGAGAACTCCTTATATTTTCACAAGATTAATAACATAAAGAGTAGGTAATGCTGATGATGTTAAGAGAGCACATTTGCAATCTTTTCCAAGTGTTTGGCACTAAGTGGACATTAATTTGATGCTGTATGAACAGCTTCTAATAAATCATCCATTTTATTATTAATGCAGAGTTGCTCTAGAACTGCATTGTAAACTCTAAGCCCTGACTAAGGGCCTTGACCATCTGGCCTGCATGTCTCGCCTGTCAGTTCAGCAGAAAACAGGGAATAACTAGGAACATTCAGAGGGCACAGAGCCATGGACTGCAAATTGCGGCTTACACCACGCGTGTGACTCTTAGGTAGACAGGTGCACACACTAGCAGGCAGCAGCTGGGGATCACGGAAATTGCTCGCTGTTATGGTAGAAGTATGCTAATTGCCCTTTGTGTGGTGCCATCACCAGTCGTGAGCTGCTACTGCATACAGTGACTGTAGCATTCAAGCCGAACATGACAACACAGACGTGGCGAAATCAGATTTCACTGGGAATCTTGTGAGGATTTTATTATGATTTTGGGATTGTAAAGTATAATCAAAAAGTAGCACTGCTTTCACTGTGACTGGCTCTGTGTTTTTTAGGACAGTCCAGTGTGTCATCTTCTGCATGGATTATGGGTCTTTAAAAAGAAAATTGTGCTTTTATGGAATTAGTCCCTCTAACTTTCTAATAACAAATGCTGACATCTGGTGTTTGCTGTCATGTTTTAACTGGGTTATATTATGGGCAAAAAAAAGAAAGAAAGAAAGAAAGAAAACACTTGGCCATAATCACATGTCCTGAGTACATAGATAGTATACTAAATAAATAAATAATCTTTAAAGTTGCATTGTATAAGTCTAAATTAGCACAGAGGTTGACCTTTTCTAAAACCAAGTAGGACATTTTAGTTCGGGTTTACAGAATGATGCACAATGGCCACATATTCATTTATTAATTTAATTTCCCTTATTGTATTGGTTTTACTTTTCTTAAAATTAACAACACTGAGGGATACAAATAAAATCTAAAGGCAGCTTTTTGCAATCAACTAACAGACTATGCTCTCTGCTTGCATGACCTCTAATTTAACCATGAATAAATCAAAACTGCTCAAGCAGAAGTAACAAAACGTATGTTACATTTCAAGGGACAAACAAAAGTCTGTTTTTTATGTCTTATAAAAGAAGTCACTGAAGCAACAGCACATGTTCATACTTAGCTGAGTATAAAACAACCTGCGCTCATCCCCCACCCCACCACAGCCAACCCAGAACTGCTCAGGTTGTATTGAGCATCTCTGGGCTGCGAGCCAGAGCTTTCTAGACACAACAAAGTAACAGAGACAGACAACTCCAAACAGTGCCACCCTGCATGACAGCTGACACACACTTGCCAAAATCCCAGTATAGAGAAGTCAGAGCCCATTAAATTTCATTTTCAGAGCCTGGAAGACAACGCTGCAGAAAAGCATACATAAAATGCTTGGTCTGTATCAGAGCATTTTTACTTTTTTGGATCAAGGCCAAGTGAAGTCTTCAGCCTTGTTAGACAACTCAGAAAAAGGTAGATCTAATAACACTGACTTTGGCTGTTTTGTCTAGTACAATGCACAACAGTGGTGCATCGAACTTCGGGTTACAAATGATGAATGTAATGCATTCTTCTATGATTCAAGTAATTTTCTGAAAACACTGAAAGCAAATATTTCAATATGTTTAATGGTGCAAAAACCCCATAGTGTTTTCCTGTCTGTTTAGAACACAGCAGTGTGTATTATGTCCTTTCATCTCTTCTTGGAAGCATATTGATAACAAAAGGTGTGAGAAAGCACAAAGAAAATTTCTAATGCTACTCAGTCTGTAAGTCAACATTTGAGGTGGTGCAGGAACAGCTTTGTAAGAGCATGGAATCAGACTAGGTCCTAATAACCTCGACCAGTCCATATCAGGCTCAACAAATTTCTCAGGGAAGCATTGTCTATCTGTGTAAATTATCTGTAATAACAAAAGGCAAGAAAACCAAAATCTAGTTTAGAAAAAAAAATCACTACAAATAGAAGTTAGCTAACCTGAACAACTTTTAAATTAATTAAATTAAATTTATCAAAATTACAATAGCAAAGTGGCCTAAAAATAAGATCATATGCCAACAAATTTAATGTGATGTTAGTTATTTAGTATCAGTGCACACTGAAGTCTAAAATAACACAGATACCAAATCCTGCTCTTTATGGTGGTTAAAAAATGCCAGTGACCCATGTTTTATTTTGAAAGTAGAAGGAAGGACAAGCCTTTACTTCTAAGTCACATCAATCGACGCTCTGCTCTCAATATGAACTTACGGTCACGGGATTCAGACTGCCAAAAGGAGATGCATCTTTGACCATTATGAACACCAGAATCCCTACTATTTGCTCAAATTCTTTTTGTGTCTCTCTTATGCTCACAATTCTGTCCTCCCTCATGCTCAAATCTAATTCTGCACCTTAACATCTGTGCCTTCATACTGTCAAATGTTGACTTGCAGGTGCTCAAAATTTGGTTTGTGCACTCTCAAAGCTTTTGTCGCTAATATAATTCTATACTGGTCTATCCTGCTCACTCATACAAATAAACAAGAATGTACTGCATACTGTATGTATATGATGATGTATATTAATATCACATGCGGAATTACCATGTACCATGATTTACACTTTAGCCACATTGTTCTGAATTTGGTGCAACTATGCAAATGAAAATGCATAAATAATATTTCATTTAAGAGACAAAAAAGCTATAAATACCTAAAAGCATGAAGTGCCACATAGTTGAAATGTGTGCATCAGATTCAGCTGTGTGGCTGTAGTGATCATCACAAAAGGAAAAAAAAAAATCAAGCTACTCCTTTTATGTTATTAATTTTTTAGTGATTTTATAGCTAATTTTTATAATCTGAATTTAGAGTTAATGCTAGCTACTGTATGTGTGGCCATTTGTTTTTAGGCTCATTGCAATATCAATTTATCATGCATTGCGTATGCAGCACTTTTTGATACTTGCTATTGTGGGCTGCCAAATCTGATCAGATTTTTAGGTTCAGGTTTTAAGCCAAGTCCCTGGCCAGGTCTTGTGTACAGTAAGTCACATTTCCTAGTCAAGTCAAGTTGCTGGTCATGTCACAAGTCCCCATCCTATAACTCCAAGTCTCAGGCTCCTGGCTATTATATTGGAAAGACAAATGAAGTAACTGTAGATGATTTGATGAACTAGCAACAAAATAGACTTGCTGAATGATTGCAGGTTTCTATCCATGCCCTAGTTGTAGCTATCTGTGCTCTTATAATGGAGCTTGTGCAGGTATATCTTACCACCGTAGACGTATAAGTCTTTCCTATACTTTGAATTATCATGGTAATAAAGCAATTAAAATGTAAAACAGCTGAATTTAATCATGGCTATGTGAGGCACTGGGTACAGGCTGCAGTGTCACAAGTAATGTCTCCAAATTAAGCATGCAAGAGCCCTCGGGTCACAAGTCAGAATCAAACTCACTTTCCTCACTCCCTCTCCCTCCATTGTTTTACTCTCTTGCTCTATTTTCTTTTTCTTTAATGTGTTGAAACATGCTGCACTGATGATGATCTCAAAGCCCAGAGGCTTCAATTGTGCCCATAGATTATTCTCCCTTAGTCTGGTCAATTAGTAGTTAATCCAGCATGAAATTATATTTTGTTCAAGATGAAAAAAAGCACTTGTCATCATTTTTGAATGTTTGTGCCATCAAAATTTAAGGCTTTATAGATAAATACTTGCTCCTAGCAGAGCTGGGTTTGCTTTGTTTCATAGCTGTCACAAGGTATTGTGCACCCTTCTATCACCAAGGTGTATGTGTTAAAGCTAATAGATCGACACATCTTACATTCAGAGTAGTACACCATCTAAAACTCCCATCTTTTTATCTGGCTTAGTACCTCTGGTGGAAAATGTAATCATTGTTATTATAATCACTACAAAAAATGTGGACAGAAAAATGTATAATAGCTACGTTGGTCCACAGGGTAAAACGTAGTCGTGTCACAATAGGGGCTGTAAAGCTGTGACAATATTTGTTATATTGCAGCCCATTGTTCTTCTTTGTGTTCTTCTTCTTGGTATTTATTGGGGTTGTCAAATAAGGAGATGGTGTAACACCCCCACAAACAGGACAGGAGTGTGGATTGTGAAGCTAACGGAGTGTCCTGTGAAGGCATATGCTTTTGAAAGTTAAAATGTTCAAGTCCGACATTGTGTTTTAAGTTTTTTAACTGACCCCACAGCCTTTTCCTAACCTTAACCACCTGGTTTGTGTTCCTAAACCTGACCATATAACATAGTTTCAAAGTACTTTAAGTTTCAACTTTCAATTGAGAAAAATGCTGCTGTGTCACAATTTTCGAGGTGTTATTGTGAAAGTAGTACATTTTGCACTGTGTACCAATGTAGCTATTATCCATTTTACTCTGAAACTGGGTTGTGGTGGAAGTAGTAGTTATTGTAGTGCTACTTTTAGTCTTATGTTACATAATGAGCATATATGGACAGCCCATACTGTACATCACAGTATCCATGAAAATGACCAGAGAAACCTTGATCATGTAAATGAAAATCAGATTGGATAAAACAATATGATGAGCATTTTTTCTGTATTCTTGTTCATAAGCTCATATATTCATGAGCAGACCTTGTTCGTGACAACAATCTCTTGGCAACTACACTGGCCATCTTCCTTTTAATAGACTATGTTTAGCAACACTAGCCATTTTAACATTTATGTACACTCTGCAAGAGCACAGGTATTTTTTTTTTTTAGAATATGAAATATACTGAATGTAGAGTAAAAAAGTATTTTCTGGGACTCTGACAGTTCTAAACTTACATTTTGCTGTCTGCACTATAGTCATCTAATGAGCTTCAACAAATGGAAGCCCCACGTGCCATTCTTCTGTATTATCATTCTGTCCACCACAGCAATACACAAAGCAAACAGGCCAGAGGCAGGAGAACAACGAGGGCCTTTCAGTGTTCATTGCACTGTAACTGCTTGCCTTTTAGTAACTAACAACAAAAGTCTGCACATCTATCCCAAGTCTTCAAGCAATCTAGCTGGTGACACAGCACAACAGTGAAGTGGCAAGTGATAAATGGCCGGGCTTTGCTGGACCCTGTAGTATGTATTATCATCTCTGTAGCACATCAGGTGAAGCTTTTACACACTAGAGGTGCTGTAGGTTTTCCTTATTTTGACAATAAACAGCCTCACCTGAGCACAGTTGCCAGTTCTGTTTGACATATACTGATTAGGCAAGCTTAGCTGGTTAAGCCTAAGCCTCAGTGCTGTAATCCTTCCTGTATTTAAGCATATCAAACATTTAATTTCCAGCATAGTGCGAGACATATGGTGCAGCAACAAATTATGCACTGAAATGATATTTAACCCAGGGAATTTATATTATCATCTGCTGATGCTGACACAATAAACTCTTAGACAGTGGATTTTGTGTGTGCTGTAGGTTTAGTCCTCTATACACTGAATAGCAACAAAATTCACCAAGCTGAAAAAGCTGTAAAGGTTTAATCAAACCCCAGGAACTTCTATGTACAGACTGAATTCATTTAACTTTTTCAGTGTTCTTTTTCCCATTATGGCGAAGGGCTGGTGTAAAAAATATATGGCCACACCAGTGAGTAATTATTGTTTCTTCACCTACACTACAGGGTTGCTGAAGAACCATGAACTAGAATTTTAGTAAATAGGTGTAAATAATATATTAAGATGTAGAGTGATATTGCAACAATACAAAATAATGTAAAAATAATCCCTGGTCCCTAAAGTCCTACATGGAAAGAAGCAAGGACAGAAAGAGTTAACATAAAGAGCCACACATGTTTTATACTGACACAATTACTTAGGCTAAGCCCATTCCTATAGCTAGAGTTGTACTCAGTCCACAGGGTTGTGATTCATATATTCAAACACAATGTCAACCTCATCTCCAAACTGCCAATGCCTGCTGCTTTTCAACCTTCCAACCATCCGTTCATAAATGTCATTGTAGAGAACGAGCAATCACAGGTTAATGGCTCAGCTGACCTTCATGGCTTGAACTCAGAACTACCAACGCACTATATTACTGCTAGTCACACATTGTTGGAACAGATGGCTGCTTCTGAAATGAAACAGACATTCAATAGTTCAAAAACAGCGTTAACTGATGCTGGGGGTATATTTTACATAAAGTGACCTGCTCAGCAGCAAGAAAAGTTGAATATACAGCATGTTATAATTTAAAATATGATACCAATGAATTTAATCCTACACCAAAAAATTGGTTTGCAGCTAAACAACGTTTCTACTCATTCCCACATCTATTTTCAACTAAACATCTTTGGTTCTTCTGCTTCCCACTTCACCCATTGTCCCTGCTTGGCTTAGGAAGCTGTTTTGGCACATCTTACTGCTTCCTACACTGTTTTGGAATTCCTATTTATATGTGGATGTTTCATTGTTTCATTCAGGTTTGCTCATGCCAAAACCAAGACCTCCATGAACCTGCAGCGCATGCTCCTATAAAATATCAAGTCTTAGTGCCAGTTGTAATTGCTAGGCTGCTTCTTATGGGTTCATTTTCCACTCTGTTGTGAGAGTAGCTGCATGCAATCCAGTGATGTTTTTCTTCTGTTGCACATTTGCTTATAAAAGCTACATGGCTGTCCTTCAAGTCGGAACTCAAAGTTGATAAATCAGCACCTTAGCTCTCATTAATCTGTCTTGGAAATGCACAGTAGTTAAAAAGGCAGCATGACAACATACATGTCAGAAAATATTAACAATCTTTTATGTCAAAGTAGATTAGTTCAACTCACGCCGCATGCTATCAAAGGAGGCCATCTTTCATTGTTTTTGAGTCAGCAGTGTGAGCTTTGAAGATAGACATCAGTAATAGACCAACAGGCAAGAATTTAATACTATCTTCTTGAACTCTTATCAGAGGAAGAGGGTGTCATATAAATCTGAAATTCATTTTAAAGAAATTACATCCTTCATTATTACCTGTTAAGAAATTAGATCAAACCAAATGAGGATTGGTATTCCCAAAGAGTGTCCAGTCTTAGTTTAAATTTATGCTGGATTTCTTGGTATGACTGTTAAGTATAAACTGACTTTTGTGTCCAGGGACTGGGGCGGTCACACAACAGCAAGTTGAGTAGCTGACACATGCACTGTGACAGACGTGAGATCAATGAGGTCAGCTCTAAGGCACTGTGATTCTCAGTTGATGTTACAAAGGGATCCTATAACGTTGTTACCAACAGCAATACTGATGGGAGTACTTTGTACTTAAAACAGGTTACTCCTATTGTTATTATTATTATTAGATGGTATTTTGGAGCATTGTTTGGCCAAATATTCATTTCTGCATGTGTAGATCTATGTACATGTAAAGTTTGTTAATTATGTCTATAACTTTATTATTTTAATGTTTAATGAAAAAAACTATTAGGCAGCAGTCACAATAATGGTGTTCTGTGGTTTGTTGTGAAAGAGATGGCAACATAGCTCCAGTTTACTGGGAGAACTGTCCCCCACTGAAAGGGCCAAAGCAATATACTGTACCCAAGAATCCATTAACATACAGTATATCCTTTCTCACAACTTGACTGGCCTATGTCAGATTAGCCATTCTCTGAAACATCTTCATATTGCTTACTGCAAAGTAAACCATCCATACTCTGCCTGCTGTGTTCAGTGAATTTTTTTTATTACACATGAGCTGCTGAGTGGATAAATTCATCTTCAAATGCCACTTCCCAATGGTAACAATAACATGTTAACATGTTAACAATGCGAATCATCAGCCTGTTCATGCCCAGTAATCAGTGTTTATGTTAGCAGCCAGTTTGAGATGATGAAGTGTCAAGTATTCAAATTTATTTCACATTCATAAATACAAGACCTATTTTGGAAATGGGTGTTCCACTCTTAAGTTGATATGAACATGTCATAAAGCAGGTAGTCAAAGTAGAAACAAGGTAGGTGTGCAACACTTAAAGCATTCAACTTAAATGTGATAATAGCTCAATCACATCTATTCAAAGATATAGGACTCCAAAGTGTTTCATTGTATTCAGGGAATGTGCCTTAATTACTTTATGGGTCAGTGTGTGAAGATTGTTTTTGGCTTTCAGTCTGTGCATTTCTGAGCAATGCATAGGGCAAATACAGCCATATAAATTTGATGCAATTTTTAACACAACTGGTGTGATGGAAAAACCCATGAAAACAAGGTCTAGAAAATAACTGGAAATATTCTTTAAGGTCAGGCATGGCATTTAAAGACTAAAACTTTTCCATTTTCTTGCGCCTATGAATGAGCTTGTTTTTAATTTTCTTATTTGAGTCAGGATGTGTGGACTAGTTGTTAACAGTCTGGTGCTTGTGTGTTTATATATATATATATATATATATATACACCACACACACACACATTATCATTTGTTGTTGTTGTTTTCTTTTTTCTTTGTTGGAAAGGTGAAAGGTGTGGTATAAATAAAGGTCACTTCACTTGTCTCCAAATTTTGCAGATAAAGATTTCTTGAGAGACACTATGGTTAGAAGTGCAGTTCCAAGATGCCTTGAGAGGCCTGTTCAACTGCTGATCTATCTGCTGTGGCAACATAACAAGTCGTTCTGTCAAGTACGACCCTCCTGGCCATAGGACATACAGCCGAGTCTACCATGTTTTTCAAACAGATGTGTGCTACTTATATTTATATTCCTTGCCATTGGGGAATGTCACGATCTTCTCCAAGCAGTGATGAAGTGTATGTCAGAAACAGATGAATCAGATGAAGAGGGTGTTGCAAAAGAAAATGGATGTGATCTCCATCAAACGAGAACAGAAGGTGAAAATATAACCCCCTAGAGTCCCAGAGGGCAGAGGGGCAATGACTGAGGAGCAGAGGCAGTTTTATAATGAATTCCAAATGTTATGCCCTGGGTTGATAAAGTGGCTGTTGTGATGAAGAAGCCAAGATTTTCAAGAAGAACCCTTCATTCACCAACCTGCAATTTCTTTAAATAAACCCTATAGCCATTGTCCAGAGAGAGGGAAACTTTCATCTGCTGCCTTTGTGTTTTTGATTATTGTACTGCACTTCTCTCACCTCCTACCCATTTCCACACAGACACACTCTTCCTGCAAGATTGTAGCCTGTTGATTCACACAAGATATGATGCAATTTCCTGCACCATGTCTCAGCATGTTTTTAAGATACAGCTACAACACCTGACCAACCAGCTCTGCAACTTCATGAGTAATGCCAACATCGACACCTCCACTCAGTGCATGCCTGCCCTGGCATGTTCATAACACCGTAGAACTGCAATAATTAAAAAAAAAAAAGTTAAACCATGGTTTTGGTAATCCCAAAATGAACCGTGTGTGCAGTGGCTTTAAACTTAATTGAATTTGTAAACCATTTTAGTTCAGCAAGAAACCAAAAAAAAAAAATGGTATCCATAAAGGCTTCTGCAAGAAGAGCTGATAAATATGCTTGACTTTTATGCCTGGTAATCCTAAGACACATAAATGACCATTTTTGTTTGGTTTATTTTTGTAAAAGGAGACTGATACCACTGGGCGGCACACAAGGGCTTGTAGCGGAATACTCCCCCCCTCCACTTCCAGTCCTCCACCCACCCAATGGCTTAATATTCATTCTTACAGGAACACTGCGGCTCTTAGTGCCCGACCAGCCAGGCCGAGGTGGGGGTGCACTGCAGCACAGAGGGCTCACTTCTGCAACGGTGTCTCAGATTTCCCTGTATTATCTTTGAGGAAGGATGATAATTTTGTTTTTGTCTTTTGACATTGGGCAGTGTCTGAAACTCTGTAGCCCCGAAGAGATAAAATAATAATTTTACAGCAAATTTTATCTCACATAAAAACATGTTATCTCTGTTATATCTTAAGATATATTATATTATGGACAGTTGGGCACAGTATGTCCTCCTCAACTTTACTATCACTCAGATACCCACTCATTGAAATAAGCATGCTCCTGTTGCGTGTCTGTGTTTGTTAATACATTTACCTGGATTCACAGTAGGAATCTTTGCCTGTCTCTGCTATCAAAACATAATCATACTGCCTATCCGTCTAGACAAAAAGTTAAATATGCAGTTTGCTGCTGAAAGAGATATTCTAGCTTGGAGACTAATCTGGGATTTGTGCAGCTGTATGAATCAGCATTAAGCCCCTGACATTGACATAATAGCAAGGTTGTGTTTTCAGACACAGTTTAACACAGTAATGGAGATCTCATTGCTGATGTCCATGGAGCTCATCTGGAGGAGGCCAGATTGCTACGATGCTCCGTCTGCTGTCCTCATCAGTCCTGCTATCATCTGGACTGACCCCCATTTGATATCAGCCACAGACCTACTGAGGAGAGGAGTGGAGCTTATTTTTCCCTTAAAAGTAAAAACAGAAATATATATGACCCATTTTATGTTTTGAAATTATTTCCTCATGTACAGATTTATGAAAACTATAGACTGTACACTTATACAATTACAGCAAAAGAAATTGCAAAGTGATTTACTTAGCAATAAAGGGTGACAAAACAGGCATTGTCTCCCAGTATGTACAAGTTCTCCTTTCTCTCTTTTTAATTTACCATCTCATCTGCTCCCACGATAAGACATTCATGTAGCAACAGAAATATGAGTTTGATCAGTATAAATCATACCAACATATACATCCCTGTATGCAGTATACTGTAATTTGATGTAACTGCAAAGGTCCTTCTGGGTGAGAGCTCAAATTCAGAATAAATGCTGAGGTGGTTCAAAAGGATGGCGCTATGTGGGAGGGACAGTGATTTCTATTTCCACAATCAATTCAGTCAGCACTGTAAAGAGATCATGAACTTGTGGACAATTATCCCACTGATGACAAGAAGAGTCCAATCATGGCTAGGTAATGGTGTTTCATTTTCATTCACTGTGAAAAGCTTCAAAATAAAAGCTATAATTGCTCTCATCAAATTACAGCCCCTCAACTCCTCTTCTAAATTTACCACAGAGGTTAAAAACTGGACATTACAAATCTTGTTGTTTTGGTCATGGCTGCTCAATTATCTATGAAAGGAATATGGATATTTTCAGTGGAGAAATTAAAGCTTTAAAAGGTATAAATCAAATAAAAATCTACACCCGCCAGCCATTTTATTAGGTACACCTGTACAGTTGTATATGATTCAGTGCAACACTTCCATCTTTAACATCTGTGTTTATGAAGCTCAAATGGTTTCAAATTCAATTCAAATTTGTGAAATTGTCATAAATGTATAAATTTAATTATATGTTTATTATTGAGGCCATAAGTAAAGGTGATTTTGTACTCGAATACATTATATTTAGAGGCATTCCTAATATTCAGACTGCCTCATGTATGTAGCTGAGGAGGACAAAAATATAGATACACCTCTAAATATAATTTAGTCCAGTACACCTTTAAGTATGAGCTCAGCATTAAACATATAATTGAATTTATAGATTTATGACAGTTTCACCAAAAACTGAAACATTTTGAGCTTCATAAACACAGATGTGCAGGCAGAAGTGGTGCACTGAGTTGCTTACAATTGTACAGATGTACCTAATAAAGTGGCTGCTCGGTGTAGTTACACACAATCAGTTTAAAAGAAAGAGGCACAGTAGATACTGTGTATCAAACAACTGACTGAAAATATATGATTAAATTAAATTTTTATGCCTAATTTCTAATTACAATTCCCTGATAATAAAATGTGATACAATGTGAATGAACATGAGTCTGCTTTCTGTGACTCTGTGTTCAAAATTCAGCTTATTGGAGCATAAAAAGCATCACTTGCCGATCACATTGCTATGCAATTTCATACTGAGCTAGCTAGCAAAAATGGGCATTATTATTGCTGAAGTTGTGATTTAATTGTATGGCCCGAACAGATCAGTTTGCTGCAGGCTAATCTATAGTTTGCGCACATCCAACAGTCTTTATTTATCCAGTCTGGCTTCACTGTTGCACACCGCAGTGTGCTGTGGACACACAGATGATTTAATTTTAATTTTTTATGGTGTGTGGTTGTGATATGGTTAGGTTTTGGAAACAGGTTACCTCTTTTTCTTTCCTGTTTTCACTTTTCAATCTCTTAAAGTAACTGTGATATGTCTAGTATTCATATAATTTTGAAACTGTGCACTGCTATGTGAAACATGCAAGGCCCACCCAGTAGAATTACTGACCAAGAGTTGTGCTTTCAGTATTTATATATGGGTGTCACACTTTATATTTGGTGAATGTAATAAATGAAACACTTAACTAATGTGGTTAAACGAACACTAACTATTGACCAAACAGTACAACCTTTTGGTTTTGTATTTTATAAGCCACCTAAAACCACCCATAAAATTTTAACAACTAGCCTTCTGTACATTATTCAGTTCACATTTGTTACAATTACCAAATCAATCTCCGTTTTACCCAGAAAAGTCAGCCAGTGAATATCTTGTAAAATGCAATTTTAAAAAAAAGAAAGTCATTTTGTTGACCACTGGACATCTATAAAATGTCTGAGATCTGATAGCCAGCGCCCTTAGCTTTAATTAGCTCAAAACACTGCACATGAACATTACACCAATTATCTTTCTTCAAGCAACCACTGGGAGGAAATGCTACCCATGGCAGGTTCTCTAAAGGGGATGCTCTGGCAGCTGCACATCTAATTACACCTATTGGGACAATCTCTTGGATATCAGGATGGCCCAATTTATGCTCATAGTGGGCAGTTAGCAGCCCCTGTATGCCCATAGCAATGACTGATCATTTTATTAAAAAGCACTCAATATGCATGCATCATCCTTAGAAATGTATTCTGTGCTGAGTTACATCTCCTATAAGATGTCCATGTGACTGATCCATATGAGGCTTAACCTTCTCACAACCTGCATGTCGAGTTTAATTGCATGAATATTTCAACATTTACTGCTAGTTCTTTCGCATGTTGTATCAGCAGGAGGGCAAGTTTTTAGACACCCAGCTGAATAATTCATTTTTACACACAATTTAGTATAGTTCTCTTTGTTTCACGCAGGGCTTGAACTGTGGAAAGCGCATAACAGAGATCAATGGGATTTTTTAGTCTTAATACCTCATGTTATCTAAAATATATCAGTGATCTCTTTTTTAAATATTTCTCTTGGTACAAAGTCTAAGCTTTGGAAATTACAGAGGGCATTCAGCCCTCTTCACCCTTTTCATTCTTTAATGTGTTGTACATTTAACTTTAAATGGGTAAAGCTGTAATGACTAAGTAAAAACATGTTTGTAGATTTTTTTCTTCAAATTTATTAAGAGTCAAATTACAACATTATTTGATTGTTCTTGGGTGTCACTACAAACTTTGCACACCTGGATTTGTACAGTTTATCGGCACTCTTCCTGGCAGATTCTCTCAAACATAATCTGGGAAGCATCTTTAAAATGCCATGTTCAGCTCTCTCCACAGGCTTGCCCAGGAGCCACCCCAGTGCTGCCTCGTGTTCAGGTCATTGTCATGGTGGTGGGGGGGGTCACACAAGAGCAAGTTGAGTAGCTGACACATGCACTGTGACAGACGTGAGATCAATGACCATGCTTCACCACAGGGATGGTAATTGTAGGTGATGAGCAGTGCCTGGTGTTCAAATGTGGTGCTTAGAGTTCTGCCCAAAGGGTTACATTTTTGACATCAGTAAATCTTTTCCTTTAAATTCTGTTTATCAGCCTCTAAGCAGCTGTCACATGTCTTCTACTCAGAGTGTCTTTTGTCTTGCTCTGTACCATAAAGGCCTGATTGAAGGCCGTGTTGGTCGTTTTTCCAGCAGGTTCTCCATCTCTGCAGAGAACCATAGAGTTCTTGGTCACCCCTCTGACCAAGGCCCTTCTTGCTGGTTACTTAGTCTTGCCAGGTCATCAACTCCATTAGAGCTTTAGGAAGATCCCGGTGGCTCCAATTTTCTTTCATTTCACAATTACTTAAGTAACTGTGCTCCTGGGAACACTCTGCTTCAGAAATGGTTTTATACTTTTGCCCTGACCTATTCCTCACCACTATTTTATCATGGAACTCTAGACAGAGTTACTTGGGCTTCATGGCCTGGTCTTTGTTGTGACTTGCTGCACATGTGTGGGCACTTCAACCCTATGTCCAATCAGCTAAATTTGCAAGAGCTGGACAAAGTGTAGACATGTCTCAGGAAAGGAAAACATGATGCACCTGACCACAATGTGTCATAGCAAAGATTTTGAATACTTCTGGAAACACTCTCACACACTCCTGCATAGTGAGAGGGCCACTATTCGCTGATCAGCAAACTGTCTATGAGACAATAGCCTATCTGGCCAAAAAAAAATAAAAAAATAAATAAAAAACATGGACAATGAGAAACAGCATTTCACATTTCCATACACCCCATGTAAAGATGTGAGTTGAAAAGTGAGTATCAGATTAGCTCTATACACTGCTTTGAATAGTCTTCCATTCAAAGTAATCACAGATTAAATTTTCAAAAGGTCAGCTGGAATAACACAGCCTGCAGCCAACTTGAGACGTACTGTTTCAGGAGAGTCTACGTTCAATAATGTATGAACACATGCTGTTTCATTAAAATATATCCCAGTTCAGCAATGTCTTTGATGAATATCCCATTATTGAGATAACCCTTTTATTCAAATAAAATGTCAGTGTTTTGACAGTTTTTCTCTTT
Organism: Monopterus albus; assembly: GCF_001952655.1. Lineage (NCBI taxonomy): Eukaryota > Metazoa > Chordata > Actinopteri > Synbranchiformes > Synbranchidae > Monopterus > Monopterus albus. The sequence goes on along the minus strand of NW_018128028.1, from coordinate 413,257 downwards.
TCTTTTTTTTGCCTGAATTCACAAGGAAATAATTTAGTGCCCATTTTTCAACTAGGGTGAGAGCAATTTCACCTTACAGTCTGCTCGCAGTACAATGGGATGGTACTGCGAAGCTGTTTCAGCAGTAATGATGATTATTCTGTGCTTTGCCTTGCACTTACATCCATGTCTGAAATAGTCACTCATTCATGATAAAGCTCATACGGTACATATCTTTTTCTTTGCTATAAGAGATGTCTAACTACAGCTACTGCAAGCCAGATTGACTAGAGAGGCAGCTAAAAGTGCTGGTACGCTACCGCCTGATAGAGAAAGATGAAACTGGCAAAAGTAACTGACATCCAGTGTTGTCTTTTCATCTGCAATAGAAGATACAGTTTGATTTTAATCCTTGATTCAACATATTATTTAAAAAAAAAACATAAATGAAAATGGTTTGGACAAAAAATTGAAACACTTAGCCTATATTTTGTAGTACACTGTTTTGAGGCAATGACGGCAATTTAGTTCTTTGTGTAGGTCTTAATGAGATTTTACATTTTGTGTGGTACTTTGACCCACTGTTCTTGAGCATACTGCTGCAGTTGTCTCAGATTTGGTGGGTGACTTCTCCCAAGTGTGCATTTTTGTTAGGATGGCTCGAACACGGAAGTGAGCGAGTCACAAAAATTGACAGACTCAGGTGGCTGACTTCGATGCAAGCAGTGCAAGTTTATTTACAGTGTAAAACAAGTGACCAAGAAATGAACAGTCGAGTAACACTGGGACCGGGTGTCGAGTTTCGGATGGGAACACAGTCAGTGGTGGAGATGATGAGAAGAGGACCGGGCTGCGGACACTGGGACTCACTCCTGGACTGGACGAGTTGGATGGTACTGAAGAGGAACAGAAATTGTACATACGGTAGGTAGTAGACTGTGCATTGACCTGCAGGGTGGTGATGATGCAGAGCGGAGGAGGTCCGTGGTCTGAAGGAGCGACTGAGGCGAGGAGGAAATGAATAAAAGCAGCTGGAGAGAAGGAGACAAAAAAAACTAACACAGATCAGAAGGAACAACGGGGAGCAAACGGGCCTGAGAAATGTTAGAAAGAACTGGCAGGGGAGTGAACGAAGAGCAGGGGCTAAATATGGAGAAACTAATCAGGTGCAGCTGGTGGTAATCCGGGGGTAAGAAGCAGGTGTAAGGGATAACGTAATCAGGGTAAGGGAGTGAAAACAGAGAGAGGGGAGTGAGAAAGTAGGTGCAGCCGGGCAAACCTGACAGTTATTGCTGTCACATACAAGTGAGTGATTGCTTGCTATACCTTGTCTGTCATTTTTAAGTGAAATAAGTTTTACTATAATTTATTCTAAAGCTACTTTTAGATAGCAGGTGTTTTCTCACTGCTCTTGCCACCTGGAAAGATCAGTTGTACTTTGAATCAGAGGTAACAAGGTGCAATGCAGTGGCCATGTCTCCAGGCCACCTCCAACCCTACCATCCTGCAGAGACTGGCTGCTTCTAGTTCACACCATATCTTAATACAATATTTACATGGACACATGCGCTTATCTCAAAAAATAAAATCCTCAATCGTCTTTGGTTTTAATATTGCAACTTTATATTGTGAAATAAACTACAATACAAAGGTACATTAGTAAAACTGTAGACTATGGTGTGTTCATTTTGCATCCTTGTCCACACTTGTTCCCCAACCTGGTAGGTAGGAGCGGCCCGACGGTGGCGATCGGCCAGCCGTTTGTTTTGGTCGGCCATGCACAGCAAAGCGGCCCTGGTCTCATCCCATACGGCCTGACAGCGGGAGATGTGAGTCTGGACCGAGGGGACAGCAATGTCTGTTTCAGCGGAGGACAGTAGGGGAGGTTGGTATCCCAGGGAGGCTTGAAAGGGAGAAATACCAGTGGCGGAGCTAGAGAGAGTGTTGTGAACGTATTCCACCCAGGGCAACAACTGGTTCCAGTCCTCAGGTGAGGAACTGGTGACGCAACGGAGTGCGTTTTCCAGCTCCTGGTTCAGCCGCTCACCTTGGCCGTTAGTTTGGGGGTGATAACCGGAAGAAAGACAGGGACGTGCTCCGAGGGCAGTGAAAAAAACAGACCAGACGTGAGAGGTGAATTGTGGACCGCGGTCAGAAACGATAGTGATGGGGGTGCCGTGGATGCGAAAAACATGCTGAACCAGGAGCTGGGCAGTTTCAAGAGCAGAGGGGAGTTGAGGAAGGGCGAGGAAATGGGCAGCTTTGGAAAAACGGTCGACGATGGTGAGAATGACAGTGTTGCCCTGGGAGGGAGGCAGGCCGAAGAAGACCTGCTGATGAGTGAGTTTGGCTTCCGAGGAGCTGGGCGGTTTCAAGAGCTGGGGGGAGTTGTGGAAGGGCGAGGAAATGGGCGGCTTTGGAAAAACGATCAACTATGGTTAGAATGACAGTGTTGCCCTGGGAGGGAGGAAGGCCGGTGATGAAATCTAGGGCAATGTGAGACCAGGGCCGACTAGGTGTAGTAAGCGGCCGAAGAAGACCTGCAGGGGGCTGATGAAGTGGTTTAGCTTGCGCACAGGGAGCACGGGCAGCTACATATTCCCTGGCGTCTTTCTCTAGGGTGGGCCACCAGAAGTAGCGTTTCAGAAGGGAGATGGTGCGTTGTACCCCTGGATGGCATGCCAGCTGAGAGGCATGGGCCCGGCCGAGGGTCTGGGCCCTGGCAGCCTGGGGGACGTATAATCTATCTGGTGGCCCATCCCCTGGATCGGGTTCTTGTTGCTGCGCCTCTCGTATGGTGTCCTCGATCTCCCATGTAATGGAGGCCACCATTCAGGAGGTGGGCACAATGGGCTTAGGAGTGTCATCAGTGGCTGGGGGGTTATATTGTCGGGAGAGGGCATCGGGTTTCTGGTTACGAGACCCCGGCCAATAAGAGAGGGTAAACCAAAATCGATTGAAAAACAAAGCCCACCTAGCTTGTCTGGGATTAAGTCTTTTTGCTGTTTGGAGGTAAGCTAGGTTTTTATGGTCGGTCCATACCAGAAAAGGTTGGTCGACACCTTCAAGGAGGTGTCGCCATTCCTCCAGGGCCAATTTAACGGAGAGTGGTGCAGAGTGGTGATGATGCAGAGAGGAGGAGGTCAGTGGTCCGAAGGAGCGACTGAGGCGAGGAGGGAATGAATAAAAGCACCTGGAGAGAAGGAGACCAAAAAAAAAACTAACAGAGATCAGATGGAACAACAGGGAACAAACGGGCCTGAGAAATGTTAGAAAGAACTGGCAGGGGAGTGAACGAAGAGCAGGGGCTAAATAGGGAGAAACTAATCAGGTGCAGCTGGTGGTAATCCGGGGGTAAGAAGCAGGTGTAAGGGATAACGTAATCAGGGTAAGGGAGTGAAAACAGAGTGAGGGAAGTGAGAAAGTAGGTGCAGCTGGGCAACCCTGACAGTTTTAGCTTTTTCCATAGTTCAACTGGATTAAGATCAGGGCTCAGAGCAGGCACTGCATAATGAGCCAGTGGTCTGTTTTTATTTCATCCATCCTTGGTGCTTTTAGATGGATGCTTTGGGTCATTAACCTGTGGGAGGAGCCACGACCTGTGACTGAGACTTTGTGGCTGAGCTCTTCAATAGTGGGCAGTATGTGTCTCTTCAGAATGCCTATACTGAACACATTCAAAGCAGGCAAAACCCCAACATAACTGAGCCTCTTCCATGTTTCAGAGGATGGAGTTGTTGTCTTATAAAGCTCTGTTGTTTTTTTCTATGAACACAGACCTGATGTGACCTAACATAAATTGTGTTTCATCTGTGCCAAGGACATTTTTCCAGGAGCATTGTGGCTTATCAATATGTATTTTAACAAACTACACTCAGTTTATTATGTTTCTTTTTGAAAGTGGGGTCTTCCTGGATCTTCCACGAAGCCCACTCCTTCATTATGAAAGTGACACTATGTTGCAATTAGATACTGTTGTACTTTGATATTGAAGGTCAACTTGTATCTCATTTGAAATTTTTCTTGGATGTTTTTATTTCTTTCTTTTTCTATATTTTTACTATTCACACTTCTTCTGCACAGTATGGGGTCAGTTTTCCTCTTGCAGCCATGAACATCAAGCTACTTAAAGACGTACCTTGATAAACTTGACCACACCTGGCAATTGTTTTCTTCTTTCTCTTGGATGTTGCTCAGTGTGGTGCACACCGTGAGGACCTTTCTGCACGTTAAAAGGCAGAATTACTGATCAAAAAGACCCATGATACCAATAGTCTGCTTGATGGCAGGCTATTGGTAAACTATTGGCAGTAGATAGGATTTAGTACCTTAGGTAATCAGCTAATGTTAACCCACTTTTTATTTGTGCTTGTCTTTGTTGGAATTTTATTTGACTTGTTAGTTATTTAGTTAAAAGTCCCTTTCAAAATCAATTAAAGTCACTTTTGGCTTTTCCCGTTTTAGGGGTCGCCACAGCGAATCACACTGTCACACTGATGACTCACATGTTGACATTTGGCACGTGTTTTATGCTGGATGCCCTTCCTGACGCAACCCTGATTTGAACCCACATTGCCCGTGAAAGCGTTGCGCCTTAACCACTAGCCTACCAGGGACGGCTTCCTTTTCAAAATCAATTAAAGTGGGAAAATCCTAACAGTGACTTTTGCTGTGTACCTCAATGAAAATGTTAGCCTGACTATTTTCTCTGCTGTGACAGAATAACATGAATTTGCAGGAATTTGCTAAAGTTGCTAAATGTTATAGTTGCAGATAATCTTATATATTCACATCAATTAATGAGAGAACAGTAACATTAATATAGTATCACAGGACCAGTATCATACAGAGGTTACATACCCTTTTAGTCACAGATGTATAATGACATGTAAAGGAGTTTTAGATGTTGACCTGCAGATTTGATGGATATTGGTACTTCTAAGTAGCTCCTGGAGACACCTGGGATAAATCCGCTCTGTGTTCCTATGCAAGCTTGTACTTGATCCAGCCTGAAGGTGGTGAGATCTGTTTTACAGAATACATAAGTTCTATTCTTTAGCAAACCAAAGATATGCATTATATGCAAACGAGTGTTTAACTTAAAACTTCTGAGGAAAAATGAAGCATTGTTTAAATGAGGTGTGAACACCTTTATCCATGTAGGTATATAATGATTAATCTTTATGAATTTTTTGGGCAATGTTTGTTTATAAAGTAATGTTTACATATATATTTTCTAGTGTACTATGCAATATGCCCCTGAGGATATTGTTTACTATTTCTTGAAAAAATTATTTTCCAGTGTACATTGCTTTAGGTCCAGCGGTATTTCAGTTTACCCATATGAATATGCTTCATTTTTATTTAGCTCCATGCTAGGATGAATGGAAAGAAAAGCCTCTGGGAACTCTGGGAATACAAATGACACTGAAAATTCTTTGACACATGTTGTGTCAGAAATGATAAGTTTAATATTTTGCCCTTCAAGTTTCCTTGTGCCTTCCTAGACTTCAGATTCCTGGCAGGCCTCTTCATATTTCTGGATTTTCAGTGAAAGCGAGGCAGTGGACTTCACCTACAGCAGATGACCACAGGTGATATCCTTTTGATAGAGAGGGTCATGGTCTCACCTGTTTTCCCCCCTGCCACTTGGCAGCCTACCTTTTTCAGGAACATGCTGTCACGTTACATTCTCTCTAGTGCGCATTAGCTGACACTAAGGCTGCTGGACCATATTTGTTTTTAAAGCAGTTGCTACACTTAGGTGAATTTTCATTGGATGCAGAAGTCAATGAAGATGCTGTAGCAAATGTCAACAGGAACCATGGGTGGTATTATAAACTGACACTTGCTGCTATAGTTATATTTTTAACAAAATGTTGTCAGTTATAAATTATCACATTTAAAAATGTGCACACATTTGAATTAATCACGAGTTCATCTGAATAACTTTGATTGACCAACAAGGAACTGAAATTGGAAACTATACAACACATGGATTGCTTCAGTGCTGTGGTTCCCGAGGATTTAATAGAGAATTAAGACATGTTAGGAAATGTCCAGCATCTCCCACCATTAAAAACTTTGAGGTTTGTGTGGGAGCCTGTGTGTAAATAAAAGAGGGCAATAATAAGCTCCCTAGTCCTGATAATTGCAGGCAATTTAGCTGTGAGAAGATGTGAGTGTGAATGGAGCTGGTGTTATCTTCACGGGACCAGCCTGTGATAGTAACACAGAGTCCCAGGGTCTTGGGAGACTAATAACACAGTAGGATTACTGAGTGCTCACTCTGCGTGCACCAAGGACGTTTGCCAATAACAACTTTATCTGCCTCCTCCATGCGCCTTGGGCTCTGGCATTTGTAACTGCTGGAAATTAAGAATTGCTTTGTTTTGCCTCCAAGCTGCAGATTGCTGACTGCAGCTAAAAAAATAAAAAATATATAATCAAAAACCTTTAGAACAATCTTATAGTGTCACTGTCATTTTGCCAGGTCTTTATCAGTTGATTAATCAGTGAGAGTTGCATAGACTCAGCAAAAACATTTTATCCTCCATCATTTGCCGCTTGTATCTCATAACTATTCCACATCTCTTCAGAATTTTACCTTATATGTTAAAGATGTGACGTGGAAACAAGTATCAACATTACATTAGAGCTGAGGTTATTACCTAATCACAGGAAATTGTATCGGCTACTATTTTGATAATCACGTAATTGTTTCAGTAATCATTCAAGGTTAAAGCCAATATTCAGTGTTGTGTTGATTACATATTCTAGGGGTTGGGCGTGTTGGTAGGCAGAAGAAAGAATTTGAAGATGTAAACTTCAATCTTCACTATTTTCTGACATTTTATAGACAAAACAATCTATTAATCACTTAGTCAAGAGAATAATTTGCACTTTAATTAGTAATGGAAATAGTTGTATGTTACAGCCCAAGAAATGAAGATTATTTCCAATATACTGTCTTAACCCTCATTTCTGTTCAAATTTCCTGTTAAACACACAATCATGATAATTCTTTGCTCTTGTTGCAAAGCATGTTTCCTTTTAACTTTTTGCTACACCTTGCATTTTGGTACCAAATAACAGTACCATTCTCTCCTTCTCATACCTGATGTAAAAATGCACCCCCACCCCCCCACCCCAAAATTTGTGCCATTGTGACAGACCACATGTTAAGAAAAATATTGCTCCTCTTCCCTGAAATGAGCCAGCTGCTCCTGACATTGCTGCACCTTGGGGAACACCTGACATTAACACAGTGTTCTTCAGGGCTATGTTTAATATGTATAGGAGCCCTTTTCTTTTCTCTAGCAGACAGATCCCTCACTGGTGTGCCTCATCGTCTCACTAGCTTCAAAAGATGAATTCAAACACTGACCCCTGTCCAGTGGGTAGCATGCATATGCCTGAGGAGGTGAAGCAAAGCACAGGCAGAAATGTTTTGAAATGCCGTCAGTTAGGTTTAAATTTGTTGTAACATACTAATTTCTCACATGTCAGTTATTGGTGCAGAGTTCAAATCATGTATTCAGCTTCGTTCCTCCTGGGCTAAGCTAAGTTTACAGTCTAATTACTGCCTAGGGCTCATTTATATCAAAAGGGATCTCAATGGACAAGTCTTCATTTTTCCCAAATTATAGTGTAACCTGGGTAAAAATACTATTTATTTTAGTTAAACATCCTTAGAAAGTGCATTTGCTTTTGTCAATAGTTACTATAAATAAGTTGATTTCATAAGATGAATATGGTTAAAAGCTTTATGGTGATTTATCTCATTTCATGTTATTTCGAAGGTTCAAGGAAGTGTTGTGTATAAAATATCATTATTGGTCATCCATTGGTAAAGGTAGTGACACCCAGGGAAAAGAGATAGTGATGGGAAATTCGGATCATTTTACCAATTCAGTTCTTTGAATCTCGTTCAGCAAAATGAACAAATCTTTTTTCGAGTCATTTCATTCACTTCAGCAGAATGTAATTAAAATGTTACATGTTAATTCCCCATCTACTTACACACATATTGATCACGTTTCAAATAAGAAAGAACTGTAATGCAGCCAAAGTCATATTATAAGTAATATCGTACCTGTGTCTTGAGGCTATGCAGTCTGTAACTTCATCACCTCACCTACTGATGTTTTGGGTCAAATTCGTTTGGTCTTTTGTCACTTAACTAAAATATAATTTTCATAAGCTATGCCATCTGGTCCAATCCCACAGAAGAGCTACTATAGCACAAATTATGAGACATTTATCAGAACACACAGGAGCTGGGTGCATGTGTGTTGTTACCCTGAGATCAGATGGCACCAAGAAGCACTGAGAGGAGACGGTGAGCTGGTGGAGGCGATGTGATGCTCTGGTAATGTTCTCTAAGGAAACCTTGGTTACTCTGCACCTACCTTAAGATTGTTGCAGTCCAAGTACATCCCTTCATGGCAA